>NW_012153507.1:3641316-3642959 GCF_000956105.1 Propithecus coquereli
AAATGTTTCTAAATGTAATTTGAGTTTTATATGTTTTCTAGATAAATTAATCTGTTTGAAAGACTGCATTTTAGATGACAGCTAATGACAGCCTGCATTAGTCTATTTAAGTGACCAAAGTAGGTTCTTTTTATTTCAATTTCTTCTCTTGGTCTTAGTTATCAGCACTGGCTCTGTTAAGGGAGAGGCCATCCTCTTCATTTGCCATACAGTTTGGTCCTACAGTCTGAGTTTGTCAGTTCCACCAGCTCTATTAAAAGAAAGGCCATCATTGCTCTACTTACCAATATACAATAAGGTGTTCTTTAAATCAAATAAAAATGCAGAAAGGAGACCACCATATACACATGTCAGAAGGCAAATTCACAACACTAAATCAAATCATACTCTTTTCAAAAGACAGTTAATATATCTTTAGTGGGAAAGACCAGGCACTTTCATCAAGAGACAGGGTAATATGCATTTCTACTTATGTATATACTCTTGTGGAATAAGCTGGCATAGAAAAAAGAAAACAGAAAAACGTTGATATCCTACAGAAGTAAAGATCAAATTCTTTTGTTGTCTTTTAGTTCATGAAGATGAAAGCAGAGGGGTTCTTGAAACTGTCGACACAGCCTAGTAGGCCAAGTAAACAGTTGCTGAACCACACTTATGGATTACTGTCATATACTAGTCCCCCACAATACCTATAATCAGTTTTTTCACTTCTTCAGATTCTTCCAATTTATGCTCTATCATTCTTGAAGTGAGGCAATCAAAACTGGATGCAGGTGTTCCATTTATAACTCCAACCTTTAAAAAAACACTCTTGGTTTTCTCATCTGCTGCTAAGCAACAGAATGACATTCTTACTGAGCTACCTACCATGCCCCACTCTCAACCCCTACTCCAGGTGTTATTTTTTTTTTCAAACAAAGAAAAGGTAAACAGGCTCGAACTTCTCACACTAATCCAGATTATTTTAGTAAATGTACAGGACTTATCTTAAAGACATTTCTCATATACTGTCTTAAAAACTTATTCTTATGCTATCCTTTACAAAGCATTATTAGTTTTCTGAGGTTGCCATAACAAAGTGCCACAGACAAGGTAGTTAAACCAACAGAAATTTATTTTCTCATGATCCTGGAGGCTAGAAATCTGCGATCAAGGTGTTGCAGAGTTGATTTCCTGTAAGACCTCTCCTATTGGCTTGTAGATGGCCATCTTCTTCTGGTGTCTTTACATAGTCTTCCCTGTGTGTTTGTTTGTGTCCTAATCTCTTCTTACAAAAACATCAGTCATATTGGATTAGGGCCCACCCTATGACCTCATTTAACCTTAATTATCTCTTTAGAAACAGTTTCCAAATACAGTCACATTCTGAGGTACTGGGGGTTAGGGCTTCAACATATGAATTTTGGGGAGAGACAATTCAGCTCACAGCACAAGTATTTAAGAGTAGGTTATAGATACATGCCTCTTTAGGGGTAAATTGCATATTCTACTTATAATGCCCCTAGGGGTTAGCGATCATTATGTTTTCACTAATTTTCAAATGGTTCAGAAAAATAATTATGCATACAGTAGGGGAATCTGGGGGAAAGTATATGGGAAATCTTTTTTTTTTTTTTTGGTAATTTTTCTGTAAGTCTGAAATT
>NW_012153507.1:3652933-3654661 GCF_000956105.1 Propithecus coquereli
ATGATTAGAAAATCCACAAGATATAACTAAAACCCAATTAGAACAATTATAAGCATTTGATAAGGTAAGTAGATACAAAGTAAATACACAACCCCCCCCAAATTTTCCTTTATGCTAACAATAACCAGCTAAAATTAAATGGGAGAATAGCATCCGAAACTGTAACATGCAACAGATAAATTTAACCAGAAAGATGTAAGAGCTAAGTGAAGAAAACTATAACATGTTCTTGGACATAAACAAGACCTACATGAACAAATGGGAAGTTTTATTAGAGAGCAAAATGAAATATAATGAATGTACTTCTAATAAAATCCTTGCTGAAATATACATCTGGGTGAATAAATATACAAGGATTGACAAAAAAAAATTTCAAAAAATAGTGAGGACAGTCTTCTCCCACCAGATAGTAAAAGATACTGCAAAACTGCCATGATAATATCACTGCTAGTACTATTATTAGCAGCTAATATTTACTAAAAGTTTTCTATATTCCAGGTACTAAGTACTTCATATATTAAATACAATTTAATTCCCACAATGACCCCTATGAGATTTGTATTTTTATTATCCCTACTTTAGAGACAAGAAAACTGAAATACCGAGAGGTGGAATACACTCAAGACAGGCAAGAGTCCACTATAGTGGAAAAGTCACTGGTGTATCATTTTGGAAAAGTAATTTGGTTATCTTTATTCATTCACTTAACAAATGTTTATTGAATGGCCAATCTTTACCAACTACTATTCTAGATGCTAGAAACATGACAATGAAAAAAAAGGCTCCTACCATTGTATTCTAATGCGAAGACACAGACAATGAGCAAGATAGCAAATATCGGTTCAGAGAGCAAGAGGGATGTCAAAAAGAAAATAAAATTGGGTGATATGAAGGACAAACAAGAAGCAGGGCTACTTTTATCAATGTCCAAGAAGCTATCTCTAAAAAAAATTTTAAGTTGAACATTCAGCTGAAAAGAGGACAGCCAATAAAGAACTGGACAAACATTCCAAACGAGCAGAAGAGCAAAATCCCTGAGCTGGGACCAGGTCAGAATGTTCAAGGAATAGAAAGAAGGCCAACATGCCTGGAGTAGAGGGAACAATCATAAGACAGAAGGTGGGTATTTACTACAGGGGCCCAGGCACATACTCTTTAATCCAGCAATACCACTGCCAACAGCAATAATAATACGTATATCTAAGACTATGCACAGAAGAATGTTATTGCTAGGTAGTTTACAGAAGGAAAATGACTGGAAAACTAAATGTTGATCATTTGGGGAGTGTTGAATAGATTATGGTATAATACACACTTCACAGTTAATGAAAAGAGTCAGACAGTATATGTATTGACCTGGAAAGATGTTCTAGAGATACTGTGTGAAAAAAAACAAGTAGACTAATGTATATGACATAATACCGTTATGGGTTTTTGTTTTTGTTTTTTTAATGAAACTCATGAACTAACTATAATATCACAAATTTTAACTCCTGAAGTCTGGTCCTGGATAAATTCCACTTTGCTTCCTCCTCCTCCAGGCAAATGTCCCCTTACATACTATCCTCCTTCCTCTTCCTCTAATTCATTTCCTGCTAGCATTTCAGCTTACCTCAGCACTCTGCTGATTTTTTTTTTTACCTGGGAGCATGAATGGCATGACAAAAATTTTAAGAGCACAGAAAAGAACATTTTCTTATCATTTAAAAACATAATAGACTTTAAATA
>NW_012153507.1:3654711-3656360 GCF_000956105.1 Propithecus coquereli
TTTTTAAAAAATATAGTCATATCTGTCAGTCTCTTGAGACAAATTTAAGAAAAGTGCAGACTATTTAATGATTCTCTGACACTTATATCATATCAATATATAACATTTCAAAAGCATCTCCTGGGATAACTTTTCACAAATCACCACAGATGTAAGATGCCAAGCAAGTTCACATAATTTTTTCAGTTTTTACCCTATTTTTCTTCTCAAAGGCTCATTTAATAATAAAGTGTGCTATACTTCTTAAAGTTAAACAATCAGAAAATTTTTAAGTGAGGCATCACTTGCTCAGAGGATCTCCGTTTATAGTATGCAGGTGCATAAAATAGTAAATGTACCAATAAAAAGCAGTCATGGCATAATTTCAGAATGGACAGTCCTATTCAAGAACAGAGAGCAGTCAATTTCACACCCACACAAATGATGAGTCATTTCACCACAACTAGGGAAAATACGAGCTAATACCATCTTTAAACTGGCATTCAGGGACAACAGTCCTCTCATTTTACAAATAAAATATCTGGGAATCCGAGACTATAGCTTAACCTGGATTACTAAGCTTGTCATGGGCAGGACCAGAACAAAAATCAAAGTATTTTTTTACCATACCAGGTCACTCATCAAACTCTAGATAAAACATTTTGCCCCATATTGAGAACACTATTGTCTTAGTTCATTTAGTGTTGCTATAAAAAAATACCTGAGGCTGGATAATTTATAAAGAAAACAGGTTTATTTAGCTCACGGTCCTGCAGGCTGGGAAGTCCAAGGAGCATGGCACCAGCATTTGCTCAGCCTCTGGTGGGGAAACAGATGATGCCAGGGAGCCAAACACAAAGGGCATCCTCACTTTATAACAATCTGCTCTCGAGGGAACTAATCCATTGCTGTGGGAACTAATCCACTCTCCCAAGAGCAAGAACATACTCACTACTGTGAAAAGGCATTAATCTATTCAGGAGGACCTGTCCCCATGATCCAAACACCTCCCACTAGGCCCTACCTTCCAATACTGCCACACTGGCAATTGAAGTTCAATATGAGTTTTGGCAGGGACAAACCACATCCAAATCATATCAACTGCATTAAATAGAAACTCTCATACTCACATAATTTCAGGCTTCCACAGATTGGAAAAAAACCCATGCGTTAGAAAAAGGTATTTACTCTGATCTATCACTAAAAAAAGGCTATATGCCCAGATGCTTTCATAAGTAAATTCTATCCAACAGATAATTCCCATGTATTCAAATTATTCCAGATCACAGCAAAAGATGGGGAGTTTCGCAATTCATTTTGCTGAGTTGTCATGACCCTAGCCCCAAGCCTGATGAAACGGAATGAATAGGAAAACCATAGTTCACTCTCGCTTAAGAAAGAAAATGTAGAGAATACTTATAAGTGTAAACCCTTAGGTAGCATTTACTATAAACCAGGCACATTGTAGACATTTTATATACAGTAAATCATTTAATCCTCACAGTAGCCCTTGAGATGTGTACTATTATTATTTCCACTTTATAAAAGGGCAAGGACAGCACAAAGAGTTGAGAAACTTCCTCAAGATCTAATTAGTAAGTGACACAGTTAGCATTTGGTCCAAACCCAAGCAATTTGGCTCTAAAACATTAAGAAATCAACCTAGCTAT
>NW_012153507.1:3656410-3657875 GCF_000956105.1 Propithecus coquereli
TTATTTCAAAATAAAATTTATTTTCTTTTCAAGTATTTAAAAGTCTGTTTAATGAGATTGACTTTTACAGCCCTACTCTCATGAAAATACATCATTATATATGGCTAAAGAAGTGTTTGCAATCAAGGTTTGTCATACATAATAAGAATCTTATAAATAGAGAAGAAAAGGACTAAGGGGATTGAAGCACAGTCCTTCCAATCATTTTAATACCTAACTCTAATATAATCATTTCCTTGCCACAGATGGTAGAAAAAACTAAGCACAACTAAAGTTTCTTTCCTGTCTAAGTTCCCATCTTTTGCCTAAAGTGTTGTCTATGCAACTCCAAAAGGTCCACAAAGTTCAGTTAAAAAAAAAATTATCCTACTTACCAACCCATTTCACTAGTAATTCTGGGATCACACAGTAAACAGGGCCTAAATCTCAGCTCTAGGCTCATTTCTTCTAAAAAGGTTTCCCAACACAGGGCATCCTCCAACTAAGCACAAACCTATGACATACCACTACCATGCATTTGGGCTTATCATATACCAGTCCACTCTGTCTCTCATTAATGTAGTAGTATCTTGTTCTTTACTGGGCATCGATATAATGCTCTGCACCTACTGAAATTCAACAAATATATGCCACTTATCCTGCAAATGGCATACTTAGTTTTATTTTGTTTTTTTTGGTTTTGGGTTTTTTTTGCTGTTCTAAGAAGACATTTGTTATTTCTCTGAAACAATTTATTGTAATCCCAAGCACATCTAAAGAAAGAAAAAGATCTCATGAAATAAATTAACAAATTGAACTATATTTTACTATCTTACAAGGCTAAAAATTCTGAACAACCATTGCATCTGGGAGGGGGAACATTAGCAACTCAGAATCTACCCACTAGCATATAAGGCAATTCTGAGTCTGCCACAGTTTCATTCTCCTGAAGTCTCATTCTTACTAGTAATCAGGCCTGCAGTGTGCCTGGCGCTGGCCAACCACTTATGAACACACCACCTAGCCATCAACTATTAGTACACATCATTTTACATGCCAAAATTATTCTGAGGATTATCTGTCCTAATGCTGCTCTCCATTATAGTATTAATGTAAAACTGAGAGTAGGCCTATATAAACCATTCACTTAAAGCAGTTCATTATGTATTGATTTTACAAATTTTCACTTAAATGTTTCTAAATGTAATTTGAATAACTGTGATTTATAAATTTGTTAAGACTTCAAACTAAGTTTGTTCATTAAAAAAAAGAAAAAATTCCATTTTCCTGTAGAAGATATTTAAGATCAGAAGACATTTATAAACTATAACTTAATAGTTTGTTACATGGGATTATAATGTTGTATATGTTGGTTACAATGTTATATTCCTTACCAATTGCAAATTACAAATAAGCAGTAAAGAAAAATCTCTGTTTTAGATAGAGGTAGCCAAGCTATTAGAATAATTAGTATTCCATGTTACAT
>NW_012153507.1:3657925-3660285 GCF_000956105.1 Propithecus coquereli
TAACAGACAGTGGAAAACTTCCCAAGTTGAAATAATGAATGATAGAATTTTTGAAAGTGCAATAGAGATAATGACCATACCTATATTACCTTTCTGGCTTCCTCTTTCTCTCTCTCAAGATTGCTGTATTGCAAATCTTTATTCTGAGCAGATTATTTGATCAATATCCCCATCCCTACCTAAATTTACAAGATCTATACTATCTACCTTTTCATAATATCTATATCCCAAAGAACAGAAGCAGTAGCAGACTCAATTAGCTGAACACAATTCTTCTTTCCTTAATGCTCCTCATGTAAGTTTTATTTTAATGCATGACTACATACATGTTTTTGTCTTGGTCAACTATTTATTCATCTCAACTGTGACTTGAAAGAACTCAGCTTCTTTACTTCCTGCAGCCTATTCATTCTACATTGTAAAAGCTCATAAAGTATTTTTTAATATTGAGGGTTTTAAAAGAAGACCTAAGTTCACATAAACAATCCCGAACTAGGTCTCCTGCTGTGAGAAAAGGAGTCTCTGGAGACAGAAATAAATTGCTTATCCTTATGAGGTGAATTAATTTGTCCAGAGTAATACAAGTACATAAGAAGTAATTTACTAAATGGTAACTTGTACCCTAAAATAATTAACATCCCATGAATGTGCGATTTAATCTGAGTTGACTCATCACAAAACAAAAGGCATTAATCCTCACAACTTGCCTGAAATATAAAGGTAAGGGGAGAATTAGACATAAATATCCATGGCTTCTGTTTTCTAATCTTATGTTTTGTTAGCTGATATTCACTAAGTTTTATAAAACAGCATATTTAAGATAATTTTAATCCTAAATAACCTAGAACACTATTTAATATATCTGATCCAAAACAAAGCCATTAAGAACAAAATTTCCTGCTTAAGTGTATATGATACCATATATAGTCTCCCCTGTTTCTCTATATATATATTTTTAGTTGTCCAGATCATTTCTTTCTATTTTTTTTTAGTAGAGACGGGGGTCTCGCTCTTGCTCAGGCTGGTCTCAAACTCCTGACCTTGAGCGATCCACCTGCCTCGGCCTCCCAGAGTGGTAGGATTACAGGCATGAGCCACCGCGTTCAGCCTCCTTAAAACTCTTGACATTCCTCTTCTAACTCCCTCTCCTGGATCGCCTCCAACCTGTCTCACTCCTATTTCCTTTGCTAGTTCTATTAGCTAAACTGCAGTCTGCATCAAGCACATTCATTCATTCAACAGACATTTAGGGAGCTTTTACCATGACCCAGGCACTGGAGAAATAGCAGTGGACCAAACAAAGTCCCTGCTCTCATGTAGCTTACTTACCTTTTGGTGAGAGAGGGAGACTATAAACAAATAAATGAGTAAAATAATAAGTAAATTAGAGCATGAAAAGTGCCAAGGAGGAAATAAAAGCGGGAAAGGGCAATAGAAATCATCAAGGGTAGACAGAGTGGTCGGAGAAATCTCTGTGAAGTGGTGAGGAAAACCCTGAAGGAAGTGAGAGGGTGAGCAAAGCAGGTATCTGGAGGATGAGCACTGCAGGCAAAAGGAAAGGCAAGTGCAAAGGCTCTGAGGCAGTATAACCAGTAGAATAAGAACAGTGAGAACAATGATGCAAGAGGCACAAAGTGATGGGACATGAGGAATAGACTAGAGAGGGGAGGGGCCAGTTCATATAGTGTGTGTCACTACAAAGACTTCAGCTTTTATTTTGAGGGAGATAAGATTCCTAACATCAGAGATTTTGAACAGAGGACTGATACAACCTCCTTGTGCTTTACCAGGATCATTCTGGTCTTTGTGAGATGAACAGATTGAAGAGGAACAGGGGCCAAAACAGGGGGACGCTCAGGAAATCACTGCAGTATTTGGGGAAGAGAGGATGGCACACTGGATCTGGGTGGTAGCACCAAATGTGGGGGTAAATATTCAGATTCTGGATCTATTTCAAAGGTAGCCAATGCATACTAAATTATGACATACCTCCTATATACTGAATTGAACTCTGGCATCATCTATTCCCAACAATTATTTTTCTCTTAATTACAATTCCTAACTTATTAATTTTTTTAATATTGAGTTTTATAAGCTGCCTCAAATCCTTTGGCAATTAAGACAGTTCCTTGGTGCACCCAGTACTTAGAACAATGTCAGGCACATAAAAAACATTTGATGAGAGTTAGCTGAGTGGATCTTCTACTTATGAAAATTCACTTGATAAATTTAATTTTCTTTTATTCTTGAACAAACTAAGTTCTAGTGACTCAGGGTAGTTTTCCCTTAATAGGATCAATCTGTTCCCAAGAAATATTATGAAATTAACATTTTTACCTTACTTTGAGTATACCTAGTAG
>NW_012153507.1:3660335-3661939 GCF_000956105.1 Propithecus coquereli
TGCTTCCTCCTCCTCCAGGCAAATGTCCCCTTACATACTATCCTCCTTCCTCTTCCTCTAATTCATTTCCTGCTAGCATTTCAGCTTACCTCAGCACTCTGCTGATTTTTTTTTTTTTTACCTGGGAGCATGAATGGCATGACAAAAATTTTAAGAGCACAGAAAAGAACATTTTCTTATCATTTAAAAACATAATAGACTTTAAATAACTTTGAAATAACTGTGAATCAGTTCTAATGATTTTAGTCAGATGGCATCATAAACTTTACTTAAAAATCATAAGTCACATTATTATGAGCAATCAAAGGCAACTAAATATTCAGTTGGCTATTACACTAGCAAAGATGTAAAGGATAAATTATTCTTACCTCTACCTTTGTCCGATAGAGAACAAGTCTTTTAAGGCTGCATAATTTGGCAATGTGGATGAAAGCTTGAGGTGGTAGTTTATCACAGGAGGAAAGATTTAAATCCTGTAGATTTGGACACATCTCAGAAATAACCTCCAAGCAAGTTTCATTAAGGAAGTGGCTGCACGATAATTCAAGGCGTACCAATTCAGATCCACAAACCTTCAGAAACCTGTAAAAAAAAATTCCATGTTTGTAAAACTAAAATACTTTTGCAAAAACTTTGAAATTATATCAACTCTAAGCAGATAAGCAGATACACTTAGAGGTACAGTTTTCTATTAGGGGAAATAGGAAACTTGTTTTGCTTCAATTCTCATTCACTGCATAATGAAGTATGAATGGTTAGGCTAAAATAAATCAACCTGGGAAGATAAAGTGGATTCACATCAAATAAAAAGTCAGCTAATGCTAAGTGGAAAATTAAGAAAGCAGAAAGTATATTTCTCCAACTTACCTGTAATTCACATCTGAATTGGTAAAGCAAAAAAACAAAACTCTAATCTCTTGGAAGATATTTCTCCCTTAACAATACCCATTCAGTACTGGATAATATATTTTGAACACTGCACACAAGGAAACAGCTTGAATTAAATGACCTTAAAACAAATCAGACTAGCTTCCTCTCAACTCAGAAATTTCTAGGTTGGGTTTAACTGTACTGTTGTGATATGTTCCATGTAGCTATTGTTATTTAGCAGCTAGACTGCTTGATGTTGAAATTATTACAAAATCGTCAATTACAGCTTCACATAAAATACACAGAAATAACCCAAAGTAAAGGACACAAAATGCTTTTTCAGAGTAGGAATCACAGTATTTATCTTAGTTACATTACAGTTTGGGGAAACACAGTCCTGTCCATAATCATCACCTGAAAACAATGTAAAGGTAAACATGACTTCAGGAGTATTTGAATCCATACAGCTTTATTAACTAAGCAAATGGAGCCCTCAAACCATGCACCAATTACATCTATGCAGGTCTCTTTACATAATCTTGCCCATGAGTGTCACATCAGTAATATGCTGTTAATTAATGCCACATCTTTTTTCCTAAATGATTTCATGAGCTTAAAAATACACATTCAATTTCTATTTTTAGCTCTCTGAGGTATCTCCAAATTCTTTTCCACAGAGGTTGCACTAATTTGCAGTCCCACCAGTAGTGTAAAAGTGTTCCTGTCTCTCCACA
>NW_012153507.1:3673194-3707503 GCF_000956105.1 Propithecus coquereli
GACATCAAACTTTTTCCCAAAGACTTGTTCAAAAAGCAGCTCATCACATTGGTCTCTAGTTTAAAAATGTGTTTTTCTTTAAAGTATTATAAATAAGTCTTCTTCACAGTAATAAGCATAAATAGACCATACTTATTCATAGATTATTCATTAATAATCAAGCCATGAATATTTATTGTTTATTCTGGGAATGCTGCCTACCAGCCGTAATGACGATCAATTCAGCAGTCAAGTCCTGGGGGCCAACAGCAATCAGGAGGTAAAATTCCAATATGCCCCCGCCCAAGGGAAGCTTCTCTCTTGTTGTTATTTAGACTTTGCTTAATGGAAATAGTGACTATACTTAAAGGAATGCTATCAAGATTTATGGTTTTACTGGCTGAAGTACTACAGTAAAATATGGAGAACTTAAATTCATGTATGCATTTTTGTTATTACTCAAACAGCCCTATAGCAACTAATGTGGGTGAATTGAAAATGGAAGAGAAATTGCTGGTGAGAAAGTAGATTGGAGTTCTAACTTTGCAAAAGAAGATCTTTATCCATTACCAGTCTCAAGTTTAAAAAAATAGCACTTCTTGGTTTTCTACTCACAACTGGTATTTCTTCTCATGCAACCAGAATGAGCTACGTAAAGAAAGTTTTAAAAAACTGATTTAATATTACCTTTACATTTTACTCATTATTATTACGGTCATGAGCAGCACTTTGCCAAAGAAGCTAGATTCAGCCACTCACTACCAATGTTTTCTTTAACGTCTACAATCATTAGTTACCATCCTGTTATTTATAAAAATACATAAGAGACATGTGTTTATCTTAATATCTTTATCTTCTCTCTAGCCTGAATGCAGGAACTGTTATTATATATCTCATATATCTGTTTACATGGACAAAAATACCCATTATAATGCCTTGTTCATAAAGGGTGAAAACAAACAATATATTCCTGATAGTGTAAAACAATGAGAAAGAGCTACGAGGGTAATTAAAATAATCTAAAAATCTGTATAATGTAAAATAATGCTTACTGACACCACTTGTTCTATCTGCTCTCATATTCAGTTAGTCTTGGTTTATGATTGCATATGCTCTAAATATTCAGTCATCATTAGCTTCAGTTCTTCTTGGACCTATTAGCAGAGAGAAAAATTTGCCAATGAAGTGTGTGTGTTGGGGTAAGGGGAAGTAGAAAGGACTAAACTGAGTTTCACTGGACAGCTGTCAAATGTCTACAGTGAACTCCTTCCCCTGGCTCTTTTTCTGGCAGAAAGAAAGAAACTCAGTACAGCCATACTTTCAACATGTGCCACAAAGCCATTACTGCTTGTGTTTATTTTTCACTTTGATGCATAAACTATCAATGTTAGCATTTTGAACACATTGTTACTAGTTCAAATATTATTATTTCATCCAAATACAATATCAAATATTTATTTCTGAAACTTTGTTTTTATAATCTGAGTCAAAAGGAAACAAGGCTCCACATACAAATTTCTAATTCATAAACCACTGAGGATGCATGTTGGGATAGCTGTAGTTCATTTTTCAGGATAAAAGAGTATTCTTTAATTAAAAATAACAGGTAATTTCCTCAAAGTTTCTACTCCATTATTTAACTTCACGAAAATGATGGGATTATACATAACATACAATGAGAACCACCATCACGAAGGTTAAGAGAAAAACACCTGTTTGTATAATAAAAGTTACTGTGGCATTACTAAATGAATATGTACTTGTGCAAGCTTTCAAATGTTTAACAGGTGACATTTAATAGTAAGAAAACTAAATGCTTAAATGGAAAGGAGCAGAAACACCTGGGCAGGTCTACAAGTGTGGTCGTCTATTTAGCATGCAATTGCATTTTCAACATAATTAGTTTAAATGAGCTTCTAAATCTGGGTGATGTATTGCACATGTAATTAAGATTTAATTAAAAATGTTCTATAATAAATTGTTTTCCATTTCTGACAAATCACATTAGAGAGGTAGATTTTGATTTGGAAATAGTTTTTAAAATGTGTTAATCATCTGTGCTGAAAATATGAGAAAGAAAAAAAAGGAGCTCTGTTGAAAGTTACTTGGAATTTAAAAAATATGAGGTAAATAAAGAGTACAGTTCCCCTTCCTATTATTAAGAGGATGATAAAATCCATTCATTTTTATAAGCAGCATTATTCAGAACACAATGATACATAAAATGTAATTCTTTTTATTTCTATAATGTACATGGTATATAATTTCTAACTTTTATTATAAAAACTGTTATATAATTAAGTACAGCCTGCTGGTGGGAAAAAACCTCACCAAGGCTTTGCACTGACCTGC
Source organism: Propithecus coquereli (assembly GCF_000956105.1). Taxonomy (NCBI): domain Eukaryota; kingdom Metazoa; phylum Chordata; class Mammalia; order Primates; family Indriidae; genus Propithecus; species Propithecus coquereli. The sequence goes on from NW_012153507.1 coordinate 3,675,526, forward strand.
TAAATCCTGCAACAGAGATGAAGCCCCTATTGCCAGTCCAAGATAAATTGAGCCACTGGACAAGAGTGCATCGAGGCTGTAGAAATTCCAGAGAGATGTCATTTAGTTTTGCCCAGTATGGCTGCAGATTGAGGTGAATGTATTGTAGAGGATCACAACAATGCTGGTTCAGCAGTTTGCAAGTTTGTGCTAATCTACACAGATCCGGTAGAGTAAGATGGTTCAGAATCAGCTGAATAAGCTACATAAGAGAGAGAAATCAAGATCATCGAAATGAAAAACAGTATGTATCACTTTATTAAGCATATAATGTAGTCTAATAAGGAATAAAAGTGTAATATATTTTATAATATTTTCACAGAGTAAATAAATCAACATTCAACAGAATTACTACAATGTGAAGAAGCAATACATTCATAAGACCATACTGCATTTCAAAATTGTTTGAAATATACTCAGCTTATGTGGACTACTCATTTTCTTAGGATACAAAGATATGTTTTGGTAATCTGTTGAATTACATAATTTTTCATACACTCAGCATTTACTGAACATGTACTACACGACAGACATTGGTAACAGAAAAGAGTTCCCATTCTCAGAGTGCTTATGGTCCAATGGGGATTGGTCCAATGATATGTTTTACTAGTTTTGATAGAGAGAAGCACAGAATGCTACTAAAGGCCTAATACACAGGTCTAACTCCAAAGTGAAAGTGTACTTGTGCCAGGAAGTCACAGCTTTAAAAACTGATGGGAAAACTAGGTAAAAAGAGAGTCTGGTGGTAAGGACTGGGTTACAAAGAGCCTCAAAGAGGAATCTGGATTTATCCTGAAAGCAATGAGGAGTCCTGAAGGGATCTGAACTGCAGAGCGACATGGTTGGATTTGTATTTTAGAAGGATTATTACAGGGGGTGCTACTGGAGGCAGGGAGGCAGGAAGGGAAACCAGCCAGGGGGCTAATGCAGAATTCCAAGAAACAAAATAAGGGGCCTGCTAAAGGCAACTGGCAGTGATGATGGAGCAGCAAATAGATACAAAAATTACTAAGAAGGTGGAAACAAAGACATTGTTATCTTTAATTAAAATTGTCTCCTTGAACTAGCCAAAGCTTTGGTTTTTTCTTAACAGTTGGGGCTTCTAAACTAGTTCTTCAAAGAACTACTTAAATAGCCTATTCTGAACCAAGAACCATGAGGAAAAAAAAAGATAAAATATTTGCTAAAAGTTAAAAATCTTATTTAAGGTGAGAGAGAAGGCTTTCTTTTCTTAACTTAATGAAGGGTATTTTTTTATCTAAACTTTTTGTTTTATAATTAACTTCAATGCTCTTCTTCAATTTATTATCTAGGCTTGGTCTTAATTTCAGATCAGAATTTCACTGTTTTAGGCCAAAATAATGCAAAATACAAAGTAATAAGAACATGATCTTTAAAATACGTTCAAGGAATATTTATAAAATATGAGCATCAGCTAACTAATATATTGTATATAATAATGTTTGGAGTATTTTACTTTTACTTAACATTTGAAGTAGGCTTTTAAAAAATAACATTGGGGTGGGGTGTGCATGTGTGTGTGTGTCTGTTATAACAACAGGAAAATATAAGGATATTAAAAATTAGCCCAAAAGCTGACAAAGATGCTCTGTTTCACCAAGATTTAATCAGACTTCTGAACCTTCCAGGCCTATCTATGCACTTCCCTTCAAAATCAAGTTTGAGCAAAGAACCCCGCTAAGTCAGTTTAGTAAGTAAGAGCCCTCATCTACTAACACCCTGCCAGGTGATGTCTAATCACCTGTCTTTAGCCAAAATCTCCCTTATTCCTGATATTTCCTCTTAGTAATTTTCCATTCACTAACCCCTCAATCTGCAACTTGGCTATAAATTCCCACTTGCACGTGCTGTATTCGGAGTTGAGCCTACTCTCTCCCCACCATGGCAAAATCTCACTGCAAATACTCCCTATACCTATCATGATGGAATAATTTTTTCTTTAACAAATCTCATCCAGATAAAGCTGGTGACATGTAAAATATACAAATGAAAAAAATTCAAGTAAAAAATTAGAAAACCTAAATACTGAAGAAAAATAGAAAATGAGAAATTTCTCCTTCTCTATACTCAATTCTAACAATCCCTCTCCCCAGAGATAAGCATTGTTAAACGTTTTTCTGATCTCTTCCAGATAAACATGTATGAAATTCTATTCTTGGATTTGCACTAAAAGAATGGTACTATATACATTGTTCAGCACTTTGATTTTCTAATTTAATGATATATCCTATAGATCTTTCTATATCTGCATAAAAACCCTCCACATTCCATTTCAAAGAGTGACATAACAATTCAACTAGTTTCTCACTGACGTATTTCATGCTTTTTTTTTCTGTTGCAAATTATATTACAATATCATCGTGTGTATGTATTATGTATGTATGTTCATCTTGGCAAACTTTGCAAATATATCCTTTGGGTAAATTACGTGCATTTGCAAGTTTTGATACAAGCACAAAATTGCCCTTCAGAACATTCACATCAATTTATATATCCACAAAAGTGTACAAAAGCACCCTTTCACCTATATCCTAGACAGCATTGGAATCAAAACTTTAAACTTTTCATTCTGAAAGGCAAAAAAACAAAAAAAAATATGGAACTGTTTTCTTTGTGGTTCTTCTTATTCCTTTTTTTTAACTACAGAAATTTAGCCCTTTACCAAGGGAGGTGCCTGTTCCTGTACTCTGTCCCATTTATATACCCACTATTTCTTCCATATCAATTGCCCTCTAATTAAAATAAATACATTGCCTTCTAAATTTTTAAAGTATATATACTGGAATGCATTAGATTGTTTGGTTGCAAATGTGAATCAGGACTAATGCCCCTCTATCACTCTTCTTGTCCAGAATTTTCCTGAGTATTTTTCATGTTTTTTTAGGTGAACTTTTCACTTAAAAAAAACTCTGTTTACAGTTTAATTGGGATATCACCGGAAACATAGATTCAGGAAAAGTGATACTTTTACTTTATTTTGTTTTCCTACTCAAGGGCATGCTCTAAGTTTTTAGCAAAAGTAAATTATTTACAAAGTCTTAAGTATCTGTAACTCCCCTCAACTAATTTTACTGTAAACTGAAGTACCCCAAAAACCACTGTATACTTCAGCATCCTGAAGACCACTGGCTAAAGGGATAAAATGCAAACCTCTTAGGAAAACCCAGAGACCCTCTGTGATGCAGCGGAGCAGGATGTGCGCTGCCAGGGCTGGGGAGTCGCAACCACTGTCATCTATGGGCATGGACTTGTGCACTGAGGCAGCCCTGAGCCTCCCTCCAATTCTGTCTCTTACAGCTTCCTTCCCCTGTCAAGTCCTGTGTTTGGGCCACGCTGAAACACTGCAGTTGCCAAACAAAGTCACACAGCTTCACTTCTCCTCTTTGTACATTCTCTTCCCTCTGCCTGAAGTTCCCTTCTGTCATTCATACACATGATAGGTGGCAAGCATTTTATCAGGTCTGGAAAAAGTTCAATAAACTGTTTAAAATATATTTGCTGAATTTAAATTTCTATTTTACAGTTTGGGGAAGTGGGTAAGAATCAAAGAACTGATTCACTGTCCTCCAGATGAACTGCTCCCACTGCTGCCACGACAGACCTTCTCAGAGCCCTGAGGAGCCACACACTGTCAATATCTCACCTCCCTCTCTCTCCTAATTCAACTCTCCCTTCATCTTTCTCCTGTCTCTCATTAAGGGCCAATCTGTTAAGCTTCCCTTCTATAACACAAGACTTGACTTAGAAGGCCTGAGTAGGATCCTGGTGCCGTGGCTTGCTTACTGAATTACCTTGGACCCTTAAATTCATCTTTATGTGGCCACTTTAGCTACTTCACAGGATGTACCATAGCATTTTAACTGTAAAATGTTATATAGGCATTCAAGAGGCTGTCTTAATATGTTCCATGCAAGATAAGCTACTTATATTATTACAATGAAATCTGAAATACCCACCAATTTGGAAGGGGGTATCTAGGTTGTTTAAATTTGAGTTTATAAATTTTTCTTAAAAAGAAAATCGATACTATTTTTAACCACACATTAACTGTTTTCAGCGAGAGACAGAAATGCCTGGCCCCATTCCCACCCCCAGGGGATATTTGGAAACAGGTAGGATGAGGTTTTGGTGTTGCATGGTTGTGGAATGCTACTGGGATTTGATCCATGGGATCCAGGGATGTAAATGCACCACAGAAGTGTCCCTGCAGAGACACACTGAAAATAAGACTTCAAACTACACACAAAAAAGTATATCCAGGTAAAGGCACTCTGTACCTACCTAGACCAAAAATTACAGTTAGAAGAATACAGAATAGAGTTAGTACAGAAGAACAAATGACACTTAGAAAACTGTAGACTATTAAATGGAAAAAGCCTTCATCTCACAATCTTAGGAATACTCTTATTTTTAATAGCAAATAATCTTTAATATAACTGATATAAAGTTAAGCATGTATTATCCATACTTACATTGTAAAGTATAAATTAAAGTGGAGTATAGTTTTTTATCAGTTTATGCATTTGGTCACTATTAATTAGTGATATAACATATATTTAATAGTTTATCCAGAAACATTAAAGTCAATCCGAAACAAAAGCAATAAAATTAATTAACATAATTTCAACTTTTTCCAAAATCAAAATATACAACAAATCAGATTATATACACTTTACCAATGCTCCTATTCCTCTGATATCTAGAAAAATAAACATTAATATCTAGACATTTAAAAATCTATAATGTTATGTCCAATATTGCTAATAAATATTTTTAGCTTACCTCATATGGTAGTTTATCAAAATACCCATTATTTGGCCCTTCCCTGAGGACAGCACTGCTAAACTTTTTGTTAAGATTGTCCATTCCACAACCATCCTTTTCTTCATAGTCATCGTCTTCTAGATCATTCATGTCAATAAGTGAAGTCTTGAGAGAAAGCACTGGCTTGTCCTTCATACCATGTAGCACAACTGCATCTAATTCAGTGTAATAATCCAGAAGAGAACTATTTACTTCCAGTCGTATAAGATTTGTGGGAAAATTTATCTGCTTAATACAAGGTTTAAACTGGCGAGCCTGGGAAGCATTCACCTTCGTAGGTCTCTCTGACCAAAGAATCTCCCATCTGCCAAAAAAAGAAATTTCCCTATAATATAGTTTAGAATGAGATCTACTGGTACCTTAAGGTTATGGCCCCATGCCCAATACATCACAGTGCAAAACAAAGCCATCAAATAAGATGAATAGAATCACACACAAGTATTGTTTCTAGGATATTAAAAACTTAAAACTAAATGTCACAGACCTTATTATTTAAATTATTTTTACAAGTCCCAAAGTAGACCCATTCCTCTCTTTTTTTCTTCGGATTTCACATTGGGCAGTTTAAAAACTGAAACATGTAGTTTGAAGTATCTGAAGAACAGCATTAGGTTTTAATAAGAACAGTAATAATAAAGCACACAGGATAAAGCTCCCCTGTGTGCACCTCTGAAACCAACTGCAGAAACTAAACTGATCATCTGGCCTTACAAAGGTCTCCTTCTCCAGCTCTTCTGTTTCTGTTACTGGCTCCATACGAACTCGAAACTTTCACGTCATCTTTGATTTTCTCTTTCTTTTATCAAGTCATTAAGTTTTGTCAAATTTTTCAGGAAATTGTTTCTTATATATGCCCTTCTCCTGAATTTCCATTTTTGTCATCTTTTGGTTAGTCATCCTTGTATCCCCAGTACCTGGCAAGTGTCTAATATATAACAGGTGAGTAACATCCTCTCCTATCCCTCCAAATGAACTTCTGCTTCCCAGTCAGGTTAATCATTACTTTTCATACAATAAACTCATTTCCACCTTTGTGTCTTTGCTAACGTTGTTTTCCCTCAGAGAAATGCCCAACCTACCATTATCTGCCTCTCTGTTCTTCAAGGCCTAACTCATATTCCATCTCCATATAAGTCTTCTTATAAAAATATTTTCCAAAATTATCTAAAGATTCTTCATAACATAGTATCATCAGCTACTTAATACTCTCATATTTGCCAATTAATTATTTCTCTAATATTGTTTCCTAATATAGCAGAGAAAATCAGAAACACAGATAAAAATACTTTGATAGACATTTTTCTTCTATTCCTAATTATTTACTTTCGCTAGTAGAATTTCTTAATAAAGACAACATCAAAGAATAAGAATATTTTTAAGTCTTTCAATATATACTACAAACTGCTTTCAAAAAAGCTTATGCCTATAGTATGTAAGAATGACAACCGAAAGCATTATCTGTTTTTTAAAATAACCTCTAATTTCACAGTGAGCCATATTTCCTTATGATGTGATTTATAATTTGTTGATTACTAATAACACTTAAAATGTTTTTATATATTCATTAATTATATGAGTTTTTTTCCCACCATTAAATTGCTGGTTTATTTTATTGGCCCAATGACCTACTCGTATCTAAGTAAAAACTGATTAATTACAGCAAAGCATATAGGAAACTGAAATAGACAAAAGTGTGTGAAACTCAAAGGAGAAATCTGAGCCAAAACGATAGAAGCCATCAACATATAGATATTCTAATGGTCTTTAAAGGCTAAGAAGGGCAGATAGCCCCAGTCTTGGAAGAATGGAGATGGGAAGTATGGTAATTTCTACCTTCAGGAATAAAAGCATAAGGTAGAAGCTCAGTGAGGAGCCTAGTAAACACATCACCAAAGCAGTCAGGAACTACAGAATAGGGAACCAGTACAGGAACTTTTACAGTTTCTAGAACTTTATAATTATATTTGTTATTTTTGCTAATTCTTTCCTGAAAATTAGAAATAAAACCTATCAAGTATAAAGAGCCTGTGAGTATTTGTACTCAGAGGCAACAAGAAGGAGGACTGGGAGAATTGGTCACACACTATCACCAATCTTGGGAGGCAGGGGAAGAGTTCCAAGAAATGCAGCAGGTTGTGTCAGGTTTAAAATAGAAAGAAAAACAGGCTCAGTATCTTCTTCCTGTGACAAGGCAGAAAAACAAACTTGGAGTGCCAACTTGGACCCAAGAAATGTCCCTAGAGATTAACTACAAAAATCTTAAGGGTTCCTAACAATGGAATTGATTTGAATACTCTACTGTAAATCTACATAGTAAACTAGAATAAGTCACGTAGGTACAAGGGAACAGAAGTATGAAACACCTAAAACAACGTGGGTGGCAAAATGTGTGCCTGATTTTGAATGGTTTATTTCCAAGAATCGTAATAAATTGTGGACTGCACAAGAAACTTCAAACTTTGGTTTTATTCATCCTTTCATTGCTGCTGCAAACTGACAGCAGGCAATGTTGGAGGAATGTCTCAGGTTCAAGACCACTCAGGACCCTGTGAAATAACTGCCTATACTGGTTCACAGCACATGTGAGCCAAACCAGACTATTTCATTGTTTAGCTTCAAAGAGGAGTTTTGTGAGGCTTAACAGAAACACTGAAGATGTAATATAGAAATAATTTCCACCAGTTGCTTTATAATAAATAAATATGCAGACAATACATGTTCTTCATGCATAATGTGAAATGCATTATAATGTAAATTAAATTATAAAATTACAAATATAAGGTTAAAGAAAGGCATTGATTAGAGCATAAATATTCTATTTTAATAATGCATTCATCTACTGAAATCCCCTCTACCTTGCAGAATGTGCAAACCAGACAAGGTTAAGGTGATGCTTTAAACTGACTTCCTAACATTTCTAGTATATTTAAACATATAAGGATTAATGTTATTTCAGCATCAATTTTGCTTGTGACTTCTATATAACGTGAACATTACATATGCAGTGACACATATATAAGTTGTAAAAATTACAAATATACTTAAAGTAAACAATATCAGGATCTTAACAGTCTTTAGAGAGATTTTAAAATGTCTAAACATAAAAAATTTCCAAATAAATCATTAGTTTCTACTTTATTTTCTTGATAACCCAAAAAGTAAAAAGTAAAAATGATAAAAAGACAGAAAAATTATTTTGTAGGTCTTCAGCCACTTGAATTAAATGAACATTAACTATGAGACCAACACAAACTGATTTTGTGGTATTTGCATTAGAGTGAATTTTTGTTTAAAATTCCCCAGTAGAACTAGAATGTATCAATCCAAAGTTACAAAGAGAAAGGTGCCTATTTTATCCAACAAAACGAAGAATGCCAATTTCTATTTATTGTGGAAAATTAAAGCCAGAATCTTAAAAACTAGTCAGTGAAAACAAGAAAGCAAAGACATACGCACATGCACATGCAGACATCACACACTTTTCCGGAGACAGCCCAACTCTTAATTCTCTAGCCTCAGGGCAGTGTGGATAGGAATAAACTTCTTTAAGTCATGGCCTTTGTAGTCTATACACTTACGTGGTTACTACTATTTTCACATATTGTATTTATCTACTGGAGAAATCTGACAAACTCTAATGTACTACTCAAGTATTTTAAATCTAGAGTGTTACATGTGCAAAATTCAACCCGGAATCCCTTTCGGATTTTGCTTCGGTCCACACCCAGAGCACTGAATTCTGGGATGGTAACCAACAGTGTTCTCTTCACAAGTCCATTTAATGTTCTTTCTGTTGATTGTACTGAATGACTACTATGTGTCCAGTGCTCAAAAACAATTAACAAACCACTCTCTCTCTCTGACTATTGACCTACTGTTATACCACTGAGAAACTCTCCAGGGCAACCAGGAAGCAGCAGGTAGACAAGAGAGGAAGACAGAAGTTTCATTAATGGAAACCAGAGAAACCAAGCTTTCTATTTGTGTTCAGGTTAAAACCAGGCACATGAGTGCAAAAAGCTTCCCTGTAACCAAAATTTCTCCTGGCTAGTAAGCATATCTAGTAGCCAGTGAAAAAGTGCTCATGCCAACCTTGTTCAATTTCACGAGCTGAAAGTGAAGGGATAGTTTAGGAAAACAAATATGAATAAAAGAAACAAGTATTCTGATAAGTGTACCTATCACTCCCTACTTCCCAGGCCATCTCTAATTGGAAATTAACAAACTGGCATTCTGCTTAAAAAAAAAACCGTGAAGAGTCTGGTCAATTCTTACTTAAAATACAAAATCATGTTTTGTGGCACACAAAGTCAAGGTGACCAGACCATGATAAATTTGTAAAGTCATTGCTTAAGCAACTCCCTTTGGCAGCAAATTGTGTGTCAGCCTCTTTCTTTCTCCTTGCTTTCTTAACTTCAATATTATATAGCTGAAGTGTTTTGAACACTCAAAAAAAAAAAAAAACCCACACAACTAAATTTCATTCCCAAATAACTTTATTCCAATCAGTTTCTTTATTATGATCTCAATTTCTCAATTTGTCATCTTCTCCTCCCTTTCCCTGTCTAGCCTAGAGAGTAACCCTGAGCTAGCCTATTTCTGACTCTTACACAAGCATCCATTAAGATCTTATCCTTAGACCAGGACACTCTATGCTACCTTTTTTCTTTTCCTCTTAATAAAGCACTAGGCAAGAAATCAAAAGACTTTGAGATCTGTAGAACTACCTGTAACTTTTCAACTTCATTTTCTGAACAAAGAAATGCAATCAGATGAAATAGGAAAAGACTGCTTTTAAATTTTGAGTGTTCTGAGAGTATAAGAAGTCCATTTCTGCAAACAAGTTCCTGAGCTATTCCAACACATTCTTATTTGCTAATTCCTAAAGTCAGCATAAAACTGTGTGGTTAAGTAAAATAACAGGCAGTGTAGCTTACTGGTTTCCAAACAATAGTACATGATGGAGTTTTCCATGACTCAATGTGGAAGGGAATGTATATTGGTATATATAAAAACATGCATACATATATATGTTCTTATGAAATTGCCAACTGTTCTTTAGTCGAAATTCTGATCATGCTAATTTCTTGCTATAAACTGAGGTTTCTTTTATGAAATAATGGCGATGACAAATGGGTTAGTATTTCATTTGTCTTTTTAATGTATGCTTATTTAGCAAAGTAAATAATCTGACAACCCTGTAAGAGTTCTCTAATTTTTATAATCATCATTATGCTTACTAGTTTATTGTAGATGACTCCTCCTACCCGTGCTCCACTTAGATCCCCTGGTCAGTTCTGTGTGCCATCATCCAGATGGGCTTGCTTCATACCTGCATCCTAAGGGCTTATACCTGCATCCTTCTTCACAGAATTACCTTGGACCTTTGGAGCCTCTTCATCCAGAGTGGCATGTGCCTATCAGATTTTCAGACTCCTTCCCACTGCTCCAGCCCACAGGCAAACACTGACTAGTGCAGGAGTTTAAAAGCCAGCTCCCTAGCAACTTTGCCTTCCAGCAGCTGGGGACTTCACACGACATTACATCCTTGCTTGACTTCTTCTCCTTCCCTATCTGCTTCCCCCACTCCCATGCCAGTTTCTCCTGGAGCACTTCCACCACAGATCATTGCACAGCAATAGCTATCTAAAGGTCTGTTTCTGGGAAACGGGATCTAAGATATCTACATAAACCCAAAGTCTAGAAACCACTAGTTAAGATCTCTATCCTCTTGGACTTTTCTTCTTCAAACACCATGATCTTACCTCATGATCTCACCTTCTAAAGTGCTGTTCTCTCCCCCGCTTGCCTATCCACAGTGGAGCCTCACTCAACTCTCAGGTCTCAGTTAAGTCACTTCCTCAGGGAAGTTTTTTCTGAGCCCCATGGATTAGGTTCTCCCCTCTGCTAATACATGTTCCCGATGATCTCATGGTCCTCTTCCAGGCTGGCCTGTATGCTCAAAGAATAACAGCCACCTTTGCCCAGAAGTGAACTGACAGAGAGGGTGTTCAATAAATGTTTCTGATTGTCTAAAGAAATTCGTCAAAATGTTAACAGTTACTGAATCTGGGCAGAAGAATTATAGGTATTCTTCTCATATATATATTCCTTTTCCTGTATTTTCCAACAATTTTTTTATAATGAAACATCTATTCATTTCATAACCAGTAAAATTTAAAAAGGCCTTTTCTTATCCTGTAACAGTATATTATATTGGTCAAATTCTTTTTCTCTTAAAAGTTAATGGCATTTTCTGTAGAACAAAGCTAAAAATCAGTAAAACAAATTAGAAATATATCTATAAACAAAGTTTTAACTTTAATCACAATCATACAGTATAACTTTAAGGAATTAGATTTGTACTCAAAATCTGTTATGAAGCCATTAAGCTTTAGATTGGAGAAAAGACATTACATGTTTCATAGATTTCATCCCCAAATCTGTACAACTTTTTACAAAAAAGTAAATAACTGAAGGAAAGAGACAAAGAATGACAGAGTCCTAATAAAAAAATTCCCACATAAGAAAAAATTCTACCCAAAGTACCACTTTTTTTCTTCTTGGGGAAAAAAAAAATCTATATATTAAAGAATGCTGATTTTCTGGGTTAAAAAAATGATTCAATAACATTGTTCACAATGAATTAACAAGGTAGTTCTGAAAATGCCTTGAACAAGTAAAGGTTATGACAGCAGTCTCCAAGTTGAGTTGTCTCTGTGTTTGTTTCCCGGTAAGCTGTGGAAGTGTCTCCTTAGAGGTGAGGGGACAGAGACATCAAGGAAGCAGGGTGTCAGGGGTGGCAGCCGATCCCTGCGCCCACTCTTCCTCCTCTGGCAGCCGGGGTCCTACCGTCCAACAGGTGCCCAGGATCTACTCCCAGGCTAGAATGGGCTCACAAGGGCAGGGTTTTTTGTCTATTTTGTTCACTGTTCACTGACATACCTCAAATACCTAGAACAATACCTTGCACATGGTAGACACTAAAATATTTAATAAAGGGTGATTTAAGCAAGTGACATAAAAATCTAAAAACTGGTAAGATCAATGAGGAATAGAAAAATGAACAAGTAATATCAGATATTTCAGGAAAAGAAACACAAATGGCTCTTAAACATACAAAAAGATATTCCACTTTAGAGATAATAAAGGAATTTTAACAAAGTTAACATGAAATAACATTTTTCACCTATTGAACTGAAAAAATATTGAAATTTATTAACACATTCTGTGGATGAGGCTTTGGTAAAACACGCATGCACATATGCTGCTAGTGGGAGTGTAAATAAGTACAGCCCCTTTTGAGGGGTATTTGGTACTATATATCAAAATTACAAGTGTTAAAAATTAAAATCAAATGTAATTACAATTTAAATTGCTAAAATGTAAAAAATGTTAAAAAATTACAAACGTTAAAAATTATAAAATTACTGAATTACCCTTGACTGAGCAACCCTTCTGGGAAATTTACCCAGCAGATACACTTGCACTCACGTGAGGTGACTTATGATGAGGTTATTCCCTGCATTAACATTTACAATTGCAAAAGAATGGAAACAACTAAGTGCCCATCAATGGGGGACTGGTTAATAAGCTGGGATTCATATACACTATGTATTACTTGCAACTATAGAAAAGAATAAGGAAGGTCTCTTTATGAAAAAAATCTAATATATACTACTAAGTGAAATAAGATATAGAACAATGTGATTAGTATGCTTACTTTTGTATAGAAAGGAAATAAAAATACATTTTTATTTGCTTGTATCCACACAAAGAAACTCTGGAAAGATAAAAAGGAAGTTGATAAAAGTGATTTCCTTGCAGGAGGGATGCATCCTAGGCACATGGAGAACAGGGTACAGGGTAGACTGCATTATGTGCTTTTTAGAACATATTTTTAAAAATCAGGAGGTGTAATGACAAAAATGAGAGGGGAGATGCTATGCAAATTAATGACGTAAACAGGCTTGTAAGGAGAATGCATGAATTACTCAAAGCAACATTTGTTTTTAAATGAATGTGCTTGTTACAAAAACATCCAACATCAAATCTAATCCCCTAAGAATTTCCTCCAAAGTATCACTCTATAGGCCTATTCTGAGTTGTTCAAAATATTTAAAAGCAATACATGATGCCTGCCTGAAAATATTTTAGAAGTCACATTTCCTACTAACTTCTCAGAATGGCCCATGTCCCTATTTGTTCAAACTGTGCTTTTTGTTTTGCTAAATTCTGTGACACGCAAACATCACAATCCATGAATATTATAGTGTGAGGTGTTACAGGTATAAAGCATGCAGTAAATCTCCATATGTGTGATCTCCTTTCCCCAACAGGAAACTAAGGAAAATTTTCAGAATCAATTTTTTTTAAATTATTCAAGAGAAGGCTTCCAATAAAAAAAAAAGGCCTCCAACATTAAAACAACCAAAACCTTTCAGCCATATAACTTAGGTCTTTAAAAAATGAATCTTACCTTACTTCAGCTGGTGGACTTGAGGAATAGGGATTTGCTGAACAAGCCAGAATTCTAATGACTGCTCCAGGATGATAGGTTTCCAGGACGTGAACAGCTGTAGGATACACTTGTTGTTCAAAAGTAAGTTCCACATAGTCCTGGCTTTGAAAATTAGGTGGCGTCCTCTTGAATGGCAAGGAAGCACTGGGACACTGATCCCACCATGTCCCATAAGTTCGAAACACAGCTGTCTGAGTAAAGTCACCAGAACTTGGGAATACATTTGGTACGCCTGCCAAATTCCACATGGTATAAGACATACTATTTTCACTTCCATAATGGGAACTGAAATCCACTACTTCTTTGGCATATTGGACCACCTCTGCATTGAGAGGGGAAGCCCGGCTGTTTGATTCTATAGTTCTATGGTTGTTCATCATTTCTCCTCTTGTAGCTGTCCTGGCTCGGCGCCGAAGGCATATATAATAAAACATAGTCAGAACTGTTAACATGGGAAAGACTGGTGACATCTAGATGTGAATTATGCAGCTTCAAAAGGTCAGGTGTCCTCAGTAAGATGCATGAACTCTTTGAAGAATGTTCTAAAAAAATGAATGGCTTGCTAAAGTAAAATAATTTAAATAAGCAGAAAAATGCATGGATAAGGTAACAAACAGGCTTTATCCCACTGTAATTTCCCAGAATGAAACTCTGAAAAACAAGTTTTAAACTGTAAATGTGAATGTCCACTATAAATAATTTATCTAATGTATTTTTAAGAAAGCTAAATATTGCAACGTGTACAACTTTATGCTATATGGGAAACAAAAACGACATTATAAGGCAATGGAAGATGTATGATCCAAAAAGCCCTATTGTACACAAAATTAAAACCACCACTCAAGAAATACCAACTCCTTGAATTTTAAGCTTAAAAATCATTTAAAATATATGGTGAACCACTAAAATACTGCTGTAAATCCAAAAGAATCTTAGGCATTGCCGTAATTTCACACTTTCACAAATGATTTCCTTTTGTTAACTATTACTCTCTTCCAAAAATGCTAAGTACAGATTTCACATTATTGGGAATATAGTTTTTTGGTGCTGACAGTTAATCCAGACCAACTAAATTAACTCCCTTACACATCACAGATCACCAGACAGTGTTTAATTTATAACTCTTAGCACTATTTGTTAGGGCAGTCCACGGCTAGCTGGCATCTGGTTTGTTGCCAGGTACTCTTAGAAATCACTCACCCCAGATAGAATGGTCATGGGATGCACATGGGAAATGCAAAAGTTGGCATTCATCCATGTAGCCTGAAATTTTACCTGTAAGACAAGAGTTTTGGAAAATATTTTTATGTCTAACTCAGGAAGTCAAATATCCCAACAACATTCTTATAGATAAACAGCCGATTATTAGACACAGAACTTTCAAATCAAACAGACTATACTTTTGCTGAATTTTATAGACAATTTTAAATAATGTATTTTTAAAATTTTGTGACAGAATATAATAAAAATATAATAGTGAACCCTATCTATATTGAGGTTGCAAACCCATAGCTTTTGTTTCAAACTATGTTTGCATATGTATTTTACTGGGGCCAGACAGTGTTTTTTAAAAATTGATCGGTTTGTAACCTTTAACAGTCAAGAGGACCCCAAGAGGCCTGACCACTCTCAGTGGCCACCCTTCTTCCCAGCCAGCTCCACTCATTTACGACATAGGCCTAACCCCTGTCCTCACTGAGTAGGTGACTCTTGTCAATACAAACAAGGAACTCAAACATACTTATTTTTGTACCTGTAAAGTTTTAAGTTTAACTTCTCTAAGCAAAAGAAGGGGAACGTACCAACCTTTCTTTAGCAGAACAAAGTGCTAGCCTTCCAAAACTTTAGCACTGGAATTTAAAACATTATTTGCGTTACATCTCTCTCCCACTCACAAACCTCCAATGGCTTTCTCTTATCTATGAGATATAATATAAATTCCTTGGTTTGGTGTTTCAAGGCTCCCCTCAAGCTGGACCAATCTCTCCTTGTACTAACCTGGTAAACCCGGTCAAACTCTAACCACCGTTCATATTTTACTTTGTCCCCCTTCC
Source organism: Propithecus coquereli (assembly GCF_000956105.1). Classification (NCBI taxonomy): domain Eukaryota; kingdom Metazoa; phylum Chordata; class Mammalia; order Primates; family Indriidae; genus Propithecus; species Propithecus coquereli. The sequence goes on from NW_012153507.1 coordinate 3,690,985, forward strand.
TGTCATTTCTTTTCCAACAACATTATTCTGCATCAGCAGGTTTACTCTCTGGCACCTACTGGCACTGCATTTTTATTAGATATGTACCTTAGCTCCACTAGGGTCTATATTAGAAGTTTCTTGAAGGAGGGAATCTAGCCAAATATCTTTATTTCTCTAAATACTCAGCACATAGGAGGCACATAATATTTGGCAGGCTGATAGAAAGGTGATCAGCAAACAAAAAAAATTTATAAAAGTCTAAAATAATTTTAAATTATAAAACAGCAACCTTCTGCCTCTCAATCCCAGCCATATTCAAACACACTGAAATGCTGGATAAAATATAACCAGTAAAATAATAAATAAAGAGCAGAGCCTGAACCAAGTACAGAGAATCCACAGTTATAAGAAACAAAGAAGAAAGTCAAAAAGCAAAGGCGAGGGACTAAAGCTAACGTGACTTATGGAATGAGTTACAGGCCATAATGGTTGCAAGGGGGCTTTCTAACACCCACGCAGAGAAGTTATTTCAAGACACAGGTTACATTTGGAAGGACCTTCATAAAGCCAAAACTCAGAAAAGACCATCCTATCCATGAAACCATGACTATAAAAACTTAGCTTACTAACCAGGAATCCTGAGTAGGTATGACACCAACTCAGTCAATGTGGGGAAAGTCACCAGAACAAATCAGAACCCTATTAGGCATGTACCATGCATAGAATGGGAGCCTAAATTCACACCATCTTCATGGCTTAGAATTCCACCCCATTTCCAAGTCAAAAAATGAAAAAAGAAAAAGTAGTCATGAACTGATAAAACTTTAGGACCTGGTAGCAGCAAATGTAAAACCTCTCTGTAGGGATGCTTTCAAAACACAGAACAGACTAAACCTTTATTAAAGATGCATCACAGTAAAAAATTATAGATCATAATAGAAAATGAACTCCAATAAGGGACAGTCACTGGACTCACCAAATGAAGGAATCTGCATCATAATAACTAAAAATAATAGAATAATCAAAACAAAACTTTTTCTGAAGAAGAGTAACAAAGCATTTATTAAAATAAATAAAGTATTTCTACAGCACATGTTCCTAGGATGCACCATGAGTCAATGAACCAGATTCAGCTCAGGGCATGTAACACCAAATGCTGAACTATAGACTATAGGTCATATTATAAATGTGGGAAAAAAACAACTAACTAGTTATATCACTTCTTTATTCAAACATTTCACCTATCACAAGTATGAATCCATCCAGTAAAAAAAGTTTTACAACCACACAAATCTCAAATCCTTAAAACAAAAATTTGAAATGATACAGATCTTTCTTCTACCATATATACTTTATTTCAAAATAGGCACAGGTAAACTAAGAAGAGTCACTTTCCAAAGAAGTTACTTGATCCTTCTCTTTCTGAAAATAAAAAGAATTAATGAAGTTAAACTGCAAAAATAAAATCCAGAAAATAAAGAACAACATATAACAAATATCCAACTCAAATGACAGACCACCTAATTTGGAAGACTGTGTACGTTTTATTCCTGGAAATCTTCAAGGGAAGAAGAGAAAACCACCTGCCAATGTGGACACATGAATTAACTGCATGATCTTTGGACATCACTTCTCACTCCACAGTCTATAAATTGCTTCAACTAAGCTCCACCCATTTTCTTTATAAAATGGTGTTTATCAGAAAGTAAAACAGCTTTTTAAAACCAAAGAAACATCCTCAAAATAAGATATTCATGTGAATTTTCACATTCTTGGTGAAAAGATTGAGACAAATTGTGAAAGTCAAATTCCATTTGACATATACCAAGCCACAAACTTTAAAACTATTTCCCAGGTAGTTTTTACCATTGTAGATTATAAGACAATATCAAAAGCAGGAAGAGTATCATATGTGCAATATTATTCTTAAGCTGTGTTAAAGTTAAATAAAACTTTACACTGAGGCAACATATGTAAAACTGAGTTATAAACTGTAAATATGTGTGTTATATGTTCAGATTTCTTCAGTACAGAAATGTAAAATGAATGCTTTGTTTTTTTTCCAACTATGGATAAAAATAATATTGAGTTAATTTTTTGTGAAATAAAGCTAAAAATTACATAAGAAATTTTCAAAAGAAGGAAAAGCAAAGTATGATACACTGAAAAAGCAAATATATTCTTTTTCCAGTAGTGCTATTCTAAAAATGTTATAGAAGTTAAAACCTGTTTTTAAAGATAACCAAAGCATAGAAATAAAAAGGAGAAATGTGCAAACCCATTGCTAATGTCCTTCATTGATTTTAAATTCCTTTCCAATCTACTAAGATGACACATAAAAGTATTTTAGGGGTGGAGAGGAACATATGGAGAAGAAAGGATAGCCCCCTCTACTTTTCCCTGGGAAATGAAGCTGAAAAAGGGAATGGAGTCATTGTCTCAGGACTCATATGGGTAGCAACAACCAATGCAGAAGTCCAAATTGTCCATGTACTGTCTGGACTTTTGCCAAGGCATGGAGGCGATTTGTGACAACCAATGAATATCCCAATGGGCAATGAACCAAGTGGAAAAGATACAAATAACTCTATTTTATGAGGAGAATGGGATTCCAAGACAAAATGATTTTTCCCACCTGGTATAAATAAATAAATATTAGTCTAGAACACTAACTTTGTCCAAAAGGGTGATTATAAAATGTACCTTTTGGGAGAGATTTTCTTTTTTAGTTCATTCAAAAAGCTACTTTAAAGACTCTCACAATATATAAAAATATTATTTTCCATTTAACAAGAAGTCAGAATTAGAAATAGGATAAACGTCATTTGTTGCTTAATCCAATCACTTATTAACAATGATTATGAGGCAAGAAATTCTCTACAACACACCAAACATTTACACTAGCACAATCAAGGAATACAAAACAACAGCCGTTTTAACTGTATCTTGAGACTTTCATACTCCTTGGGAAACAACTTGCTTTATACGACATGATTTTATTATAATACAACTTTATTTTCAACCACATCTTCCATATTATAAAATGCTTAACGAAGTTAAATAATACAATTACAGAGAAAGCGATAGCAGTGGAAAAGAGAAATTAAGAGGTATAGACAAGGGAGAACATATGTTTACTACTGAGGTTTGAAGTGAGATGGGAGTCGATGAGGCGGAGAGAAGCAGGATGGCAGGAGCTGCGGAGAAGCCGGGCTTGTGCTTCAGCAGAGGGAAAAGGAGGAAGGAAAAAGACTCTTCAAGAAATAACAAAAGGAGCAATCAGAACGAACTAGAGCCAGGACAACGGAAAGGCTAGGTTCACAGAGTGATGAAAGAACATGGAGCACAAGTTTAAAACTCAAAAGAGAATTCTCAACTTATATTAAAGTAAAAAAAAAAAACATGGGAAAAGACAAAAAAGACAGGCAATAAGGCACAGCCATATACAGAAGGCAAGCTATAACAAAATACTTACTGGTAAAATAGCCCACAGAGGCATGTCAATGAAGTGATAGGAAAAAAGAGGGTGCTGACAGTTTTGCAGCATAGAAGTAAAATAGAACAGAATGAGCAATGTGGTAATAAATGAAGAAAAAAAGGCCAAATCTTAAATGTTTCTCATTTCTGAATCCTGCTGAAACTGATCAAGAGATACTATTTTGAGGAAAAGACTTTTATGGTTCAATCTGGAAATCAAAACAGGGGAATGATGGAAAATATCAATCCAGAAAAGAGTGGAATTATACCTGAATTTGGTGTAACATCCAAAATTCCTATCAGACCTCTTTTCTGGCCCGGCCCCTCTAGGCTTCTATACCAACATGTGGTCTTATACACTCTCTTGCCTCTCTGGTAACTTCTCCTCAGTATCCACTGGGTTTTCTTCCTCCTCACTTTTCTCCTATATCGAGAGGCACCATTAAAGGAAGGCTGCCATTTCAATAACATATGTAAGAACATTCCGCTTACCTCTACCCCTGACTTCCCCCATCCCTTTCACTTTCACACCCACCACCACTGCTATAGACCTACCAGAAGCTCTACCATGCCCTTAACAGCACTTGTGCTGTCATGTCTCAGCATCTTTAAGTCTTCAATGGAGGCTACGTAGCCATGGAATGCCCTCTCTCTTCCTGCTTGGCACCCTCTTACTCATCCTTCAAGGTCAGGTTCAGACTTTATCCACCACCCACCCTTCCTTTGCTCTTACATGTTACATATTTGCTATTTCTTATATGCAAGGTATTTCTCTTCCCCAATAGACTATGAATTCCTCAAGTTCAGAGAATATGTCTTAATTATAACTAGACCCTTAGCCTAGTGCATGCCAACATTTGCTCAAGAAACATTTGTTGTTTTATAAAGATTGGCAGAATAGTTGGCATAAGAAAATTAAACACAAAAGTGAAACCAGGGACCCTTCAAGATAAGGCACATGTAAACCAAAAAATGAAGCAAAAAATATTCCTTATCTTGATACAGAGAAAAAGAGCGGGGAAATAGAGAATAAAAACTGAAACACAATAGGTAAGATTCAAATGTATGAACTTCTTTGAAGCCTTCTAAGAAGGAATAGTATACATATTGAAATTTTACTTTTCAAAGAGAACAAAAAAATGTGGTAACTTCTGTTATACAAAAGCAGCCCCTGAATACATAAGAGAGACTTGACTTTGGTCACAAAGAAACTCTGATTGAAATTAAAGAAAGATTCATGAAAGAGATGATTGGAGAGGTAAAAGAAAGTTATTTTCTCCAACACAATCATTTTTTTTTTAACACTCCAAATCTGTGTTAAGACTGCAGGTTGATTATGGAGAAGTAGAAAAACTATGGATGAAAAAGTTAACTTTTTTTCTTAGATAAGAGAAGTTATTCTTTATCTAACTTATCTTAGGTTATCTCTTAAACAAGGGATACACTAAGAGAAAAGAGACAGGCCAAGAGAGTCAATAATACAAGAGCAAAGTAAAAAGACTAGATAATATTGTTCTGGTATTAGATATGCTATGAAGAAGTATTAGCAAAAGCATCCCTTTTTCATCATAATTATTGACATTCTAATCATACTATATGCTTAAAACTAATATAAAATGTATCCATATCATATGGAGAATACTGGGGATATTATCTTAAGACTTTATGTGCTTCTCTCTTCCTCTACATAAATTCTTCTCCAGTTAAAACATTTCTATTATTATTACATTTTTTAATCAATCAGGCCTCAATGTAGAATAAACAGGTGGAGTTCTTAACTGAACCAAGTGGTTCAACGGGGAGAATAGAGTCTCCCGTCCAGCTTCAAAGCTTCTTAAAAATCTAGGCAAATGATGAAAATGGAGAAAGCAAGGGAATTACCCAGGAAGAGAAAAAAACTAAAGGTAGAAGAAAAATCTTAAAAACCAGAGATAAAAGTACCTCTCTTTCTTCCAGAAATCAAGGTATCCCTCAAAAATGCAAGAAAGTAACACAAAAAGTCTGGAACACAGTAGGCTCCTCACAAATTTCTGCTGAGTTAATGAACAAACGGCAGAAATTAAGCAAGAGGTACCTAAGAAGTCAGACTAGGAATGAATTTATTAGCAAACAAGGGCTAAAATGTAAAACCAATTTAAGCTAGGCATTAATAATGGTTAGTTCTGTAGAATGTGTTCTTTCTCCTCTTTCCTAGACTTTCTTTAACAAGCATATCTAAACTTCTGAAATATTTCATAATCAATCTTTAGTAGCAAGAAAAGCAGAAGAAGGAATCAGAGGAATCAAAAAAATAAATAAATAAAAGCAGAGCTGTAGATGAGTGGAATGGTAATTTTTCTGATACAATGGACCTGGAAAACTTCTTCCTGCCCAAGGTACTATCTCACAAAGTGAAGGAAGGACATGTTTCTAATTATACAGGTATGACAAGACAAAGTATCTTAGATACAGATACCACTATGCTATATTATCTGTATTTTTACCTTTTTCTTCATTATTAAATAATGGGTAAGAATAAACCATTTGAATGAGAAGAACTGTGAATTTAGAATAACCCTAAACCTTTAGTATATTAACTAAAATATTAAAATTGAGAGATATCTGGTTAAGGATAATTTTAATGTACTTACTAAATAGAGAAAACTGATATCTCTAACTATTAAAACCATATACTGTAAAAGTTAACATTTTTGTACATTAACATAAAGAATATTTTACCTAAGAAAAATACAGATTTACAGTAATCCTGCCTAACAAAAATCCAAGTACAATATCATAGGCCTATCATAGCTAGCTAGCTATTATAGCTAAAAGAGTAATTAACTGAAATGGCATAATATTGTTAAATTAACTTTGGTATAATTTGTATTCCAAAAATGTGCCCCATTTTAAGTATACAGCTGGACAAATTTCGACAACGACATACACTGATGTGACCACCACCACAATCAAGGTATAGAAGAACACTTCCATTAGCCCAGAAGCTTCCCTGGGGTCCCTTTCCAGTCAATCACCCATTCACATCCTGCTTCAGGCGAAAGACTGATCTGCTTTCTGTCACTATAAACCAGATTGCCTTTTACTCCAGAGTTACGTGTGAGTGAACTAATATGTACAGTTGGTCCTTGAACAACATGGGTTTAAACTGTGCAGGTACACTTATATGTGGGTTTTCTTCTGCCTCTGCCACCCCTAAAACAGCAAGATTAACACCTCCTCTGCCTCCTACCCCTCCTCCTCCTCAGCCTGCTCAATGTGAAGATGAGAATGAAGACCTTTACGATGATCCACTTCCACTTAATAAACAGTAAATCTATTTTCTCTTTCTTACGATTTTGGTATTTTTTCATTAGTTTAGTGTAAGAATACAGTAGATAATACATATAACATACAAAATATATGTTAATCACCTGTTTGTTATCCGCAAGGCTTTCAGTCAACAGTAGACCTAACTATTAACTATTAGGTAGTTAAGTTTTGAGGAGTCAAAAGTTAGGCGTGGATTTTTAACTGTGTGGGGGGCTGGCACTGCAATCTTCATGTTGTTCGAGGATCAAATGACTTTTTTGAGTCTAGCTTAGGGTAGGGGCATTATCCAATATCAAAAGAACTTTATAAAGGCATTCCCTTACTAGCAAAATACTTCCTGACTCAAGGGACAAACCATCGATGAAACCAATCCATAAAAAGTGTTCTCATTGTCCAGGCCTTCTTGTTGTACAACCAAAAAACTGGCAGTTGGTATTTATCTTTTCCCTTCAGGGTTTGGGTGTTAGCAGCTTTACAGATAAGGGAAGCCCTGATCATAAACCCGACTGCATTTGCACAAAACAGTAGCGTTAGCCTTAAATCCTTCCTGCCTAACCTCCTCACGCTCATTTCTCTTCCTTACTGATAAATGTCCTGTGGGGCATTTATTCCAGAGTAGGGCACTTGCAAATGCATTAAAAACCTGTTCAGGCAGACACCTTTTCTCCTCAATAGCCTTAAAAAAATTGTTTTGGAGACAAGATCTCACTCTGTCACCCAGGCTGAAGAGCAGTGGCGTAAGCATAGCTCACTGTAACCTCAAACCCCTGGCCTCAAGTGATCCTCCCTCCTCAGCCTTCCAAAGTGCTGGGATTATGGGCAGAAGCCACCATGTCTGGCCCTCAGTGATTTTCTTAATGGTATCTGGGAACTTGTCTGCTGCCTCTTCATTGGCAGAAGCTGATTCTCCTGTTATCTTGACTTTTTTAAGACAAACCTTTCTAAAATTGTCAAACCATCCTTTGCTGGCATTAAATTTTCCAGCCTTAGATTCTTCACTTTCCTTTGTTTTAAGTTGTCATATAATGATTTCGCTTTTTCTCAAATCATGTTAGTCTATACGTATGCCTTTCTTATAGCAATCCTGCACTCACATAAAAGCTGCATTTTCAATACAAGATAAAAAGAAAAAATTTCAGAAAAAAATGCAAAAAGTACTTCCTGGTGTAGCTGCAGCAATGGCTTCAAAGATTTCTTTTCGTTTTTTTAACCATGGTCCTTACACTGGATTCATTTATTTTGAAATGGCAGGCAACTGCAGACCACAATCTACAGTACATATCAAGCCATTCAACTTTTTGTTGTAATGTCATGACTTTTCTCTGCTTTATGGGAGCACTTTCAGCATCACTAAGGGCACTTCCTACGGGTTCCATGGTGTTATTCAAGGTTTATGGCATTTCCCTAAATACAATTAAAAATATATGAGAACTACAAGCGATCACTTTTCACTGCAACATGCAATTTATTGGAAGGGAAAACTGTATCATGTAGGGATAATTAGCATCACAGTGTTTCGGGGTTTTTTTGGTTTTTTTTTTTTTTTTTTTGGTTTTTTACTGAACACCCTGAGGTCAGAGATCAGACAGTCTTTTAAGCAGATACTTATAACAATTGAGGTAGCCACAATACCAACAGAAGGTGGCTACAAAATTATTACAGTAGTACAGTATGTACTATAGCCAATTTTATGCAGTTATGATTCAATATGCATTGTTACATTTGTTTACATTTCTCTTGACTGTACCATATATTTTGTTTGTACATAAGTTTTGATAAATTTTAACTTTTTATATTTGTGTGCACTCTATGGTAGTAAATGATAAAACAGATTAGTATCCGTATATATTTTATGCATTCATAACACACCTTTTAAAAATTTTTTCAATATCTCTAGGGTTTGTGGTTTGTCTAGAGACTTTATTCAAATTGTTGCAAAACTCCGAGAACTCTTCCTGTAGTTACTGAAAACAATCTCCATATAAGTGGACTGGCACAGTTCAAACCTGTGTTGTTCCAGGGTCAACCATATTGATATATCCATCCACCTGTTGATTTACATTTGGGTTGTTTCTAGTACCAAACTGTCTCCAAAGTGGCTGTAGCATTTTACATTTTCACCAGCAAACTATAAGAGTTCTAGTTGCTCCACATTCTCACCAATAGTTAATACAGTCAGTCTTTATCCATTCTAGTGTGTAGGTAGTGATACAGTCTTAATTTGCATTTCTCAATTTATTAATAACACAGAGTATCATTTCATGTGCTTGTCATTTGTATATTCTTTAGTGCAATGTCTATTGCACTACTGCTTTTTTTTTTTTTTTTTTTTTTTTGAGACAGAGTCTCACTCTGTTGCCCTGGCTAGAGTGAGTGCCGTGGCGTCAGCCTAGCTCACAGCAACCTCAAACTCCTGGGCTCAAGCAATCCTACTGCCTCAGCCTCCCAAGTAGCTGGGACTACAGGCATGCACCACCATGCCCGGCTAATTTTTTCTATATATTTTTAGCTGTCCAATTAATTTCTTTCTATTTTTTTAGTAGAGACGGAGTCTCGCTCTTGCTCAGGCTGGTCTCGAACTCTTGAGCTCAAACAATCCGCCCGCCTCGGCCTCCCAGAGTGCTAGGATTACAGGCATGAGCCACCGCGCCCGGCCCGATTGCTCATTTTTTAACCCAGTTTTTTTTGTTTTCTTAAGTTATAAGAATTCTTTATACATTCTAGATACAAATTCTTTGTCACATAAATATTTTGCAAGTATTTTCTCCTAGTCTGTGCCGAACTTTTCATTTACTTGGTAGTATCTTTAAAAGATTTTAAGTCCAATTTACTTTTTTCTTTTATGGTATATTTATATGTCCTACCACACATTTTACCGAAGAGCAGTATCAAGCACAGTTTCAAAGGGGTAAACCCTGGGAAAAATAGTATTTAATGTCTTAGATCTGGGAGGAGTTAATTACAGATTAATCACATTTTAGGATGATACCAAATTAGATGCTGCAAACAGTTCTAGTGGGAATGCAAAATGGTATAGCCACTTTGAAAAACAGTTTGGCAGTTTAAGGTTCATATACCCTTACCAAACTATCCAGCAATCCCACTCTTAAGTATTTACCTAAGTGTATTGAAAACTTACATTCAAACAAAACCTGCACACAAGTGTTTACAGATTTATTTGTAATTCCAACCTGGAAACATCCAAGTTGTCCTTAACAGGGGAATGAATACACAATGGTACATCCATACAATGAATTACTACTCAGCAAAGAAAAGGAATTAACTAACAACCCAGGTGATAATATAGACGAATCTTAAAATTTATTTTGCTAAGTGACAGAAGCCTGATGCAAAGGCTACATGTTGTATGATTTCACTTATATGATATGCTGGAAAAGGCAAAATTATAGGCAAGGCAAACCGATCAATGTACCTGGGAGTTAAGGTAGGCAGCAGAGGTTAACTACAATGACTATGAAGTGGGCACAGAAAGGAATTTTTAGGGTGATGGTTCTGTGTGGTTTCATTTTCAGTCTCTGTTTTGGACCCAAACGAGTCAAGCTAGAGATCTGACACCCTGGTATTGGCTTGTTTATGGGCATCACAGCTTATTTGTCTCTTTCTAACCAGCACATCCTCAAAGGTATCTACTAGCTGGCATGTCCTGCCCATTCATCCTGCCCAGGGCAAAGACTGCTCACAGAGCCCCAACTACTCACCTTGTCTTGGGAAACTACCTCTCCAGAGACTAGTGATCTTCATGACTTCAGAGGGATTCCAGACCAGAAACAAATCAGTTAATGCAGATCTACATTTATATGTCTGAATGTAATTAGCCATTTTAAACATAGAGAAACAAGTCAGGCAATTATAGCAAATGGCATCAAATAAAAGTTAATGTCAAAATTAGAAAAATAGTTAAAAAATAATTATTAGGTTTAGTGTCAATAGGTTATAGGATACATTAAAAAATAAAAGCTAATTTAAAAAAATGATAAAAACATTCTTAGAAACTAAAAACATGGTGACTGAAATTAACTGAAAATTAAAATGAAAAAAATCATAAGTGACCTAGAGCACAACTGTGAGAAACTGAATATTTATATAAGATGAATTCAAGAAGAGACTGAAGCTGACTGAAATTCAAGGAAATGCTACAAGATAATGTAATATTTTAGAAATTCTAAAGGAAAAAAACTGACTCAAACTCCTATTCACACAGAAAAACAAAATGAGAAATATTTCTGGACATGCAAGTATACTTCCCACAACTCTTTCTAAAAGCATTACTCAAGAATGTATTCCAGTAAAAATAAATAAATAAATAAATAAATAAATAATTTAGAAAAGGGGAAGACCTAGTATTCAAGTAACCAGTGACCTCATAGTTAAATCTAAATAATTACAGATATAGTACTGATGAAGTTTAAAAGAATGGTTAGAAGGAAAAAAAAAACAGAAATAATGTAAAAAAGAAATCAATAAAACCAAGAATGTAGGGAAGGCAAGTGATCAAATCAAAGCCAAGAATATAGGTTAGGAAAGGGAAGAATGATAGTAATACAGAATCAGCTACAGATATTTTTAGAATTTCCAAGATTACAGAAGAAGAGGAGGAAAAAACAAAGTAAATATGACTAGGTTAAATTTTCCTATTAAAGATAAACACTTTTGCATAAGGTATCCTTGTGATGGAACTATTATATATTTTGACTTTGATGGTGGTCATAGGAATCTACACAAAATTGCCTAGAAACAAACACAAACACACATACACACACACACACACACACAGCAGTACATGTAAAACTGGTGAAATCTGAATGAGGTCTGTAGACTGCATCGATGTCAATTTCCTGAGTGTAATATTGTACTTCAGTTATGCAAGATATAAGGAGGAAACTGGATGAAGTGTACATAGGTGTACACTGAAGTGTACATCTAGATCTCTCTGTATTATTTCTTACGATTGCATGTGAATCTATAAGTATCCTTCAAAAAAGTTTTCTAAAATGCAAAACAGAAAAAGACAATCTTCCAAATGAGGAGGGGGGAAAAATGGAGGGAGAAACAAAAGTATAGCTATATAATGTTTGATGTTATGAAAGGCAAGTAAAGCAAAATAATGTAGAATGACTGAAAATAAACATATGGGCAATAAAGATCTACCAGGTTAACACAAAACTGACAGAAAGGCAAGAATACTATCAGACAATGTAAACTCCAGAGCAAAAAAATCATTAAACAGGGCAAAAAAAGATATTTAGATATTTTGTATTTTTTAAGATAAAATTCACCAAGAAAAATTACACATAGTAGTGTTTAAGGATGAATTTAACCAAAATCATAGTCTCAGTAGTGAACTAACATACTTTGCTTACTGATTTGTCAGTTTCGAGAAAACAACAAATAAGGATATAGTATGTTATAATAAATGGTCAAATCAAAACAACAGAGAAAGGACAACTTATCAACATAAATGTTTTGGGAAAATGTCCAGCAATTTGGAAAAACAAATTTAAAAATCTAAATATGTTACAAAAAATAAACAATAAAAGATCTATACAGAGTATTTTAATAATCTTGGGGTAGAAACCCAGAAGCCATAAAGAAAAACAAGAACAAAACTGGCAACATAAATATTAAAGATTTCTGTAGCAAAAGCTCCCAGAAACAACCTTACAAGAAAAAAGAGACTATGAGAAAATAATAACAAATGGAGTACCAAGCTGTTAATAGCCACAATATACAAACAACTATTACAAATCAATAAGAGGAACACTTCAACAGGAAACTAAGCAAAGAATATGATCATGTAAAAGTACAAATGACCAACTAACTTATAGTCAATCCCATCAATAAGCAAGGACATGCAGTATTAAAACAGTAATAAAGTAGCATTTTTTATCCATAGAATTACTAAGTGTAAAAAAAATGATATCATCTTAGCAGTTATTATTATAATACTTCACAGGTCTCTCAAATTTCTAGAAGTCTTATAAGCAGAGGGATTGATGGCCTTTGTTTATATACCAAACAGCCTTGACAGATAAAGAGAGGTCTCCTCCTGGAGCGGAGGGCAGGTTTGTTTACTATCCAAGTAAATATAGATTATGTCTCCTTCTATAGCAAAAATCAGGTAAGTTTACTCAAAGTACACTATAAAAAATTCGGGTTCCCTAAACTCAGGATTTCTCTCCTGTAACACAACCTACTTTGTGTGCTAGTGTCACCTGGCCCTGGTCCCATCACCCTGTGGAAACTGGGGCTCCCAGAATCAGCATAAGATGATGATACTCTGGCTACTGGTACTGTTGTGCTTTGTTCCCGGCCCAGGAGTCTTGATTCCTGACAGCATCTGTGAAACTGCTAGCTTGCAAGTAGGGTATAATCTCAGACCCTTGATGGTTCTTGGCAATGATATGGCAAAAGCAGTATTCTTATAAATTTCAAAAATGTCCTCTTACCAGCAACCTTTGTGAAGTGTACTATAGCAGAATCTCTCATAATTTAAAATGTATATATAGCATTTGACCCAGAAATTCCATGTCTAAGTATTTACACTAAGGAAATAAACAAACATGCAAATATATATATACAAAAATGATCACTGCAGTTATGTTTATAATAAAAATAAATGTGGAATAGCCTACATATCAACAGGGGATTGGTTAAATAAATTTTGGGTTATTTCTACAATAAAATACTAAAAAGACTTTTCAAAAAGATGATGTTCTATGCACTGACATAGAAAGATGTTCATTATTACTAACAGAAGCTATAGAAAATTACATATGGTACATTGTCATTTATGAAACAAACACAGACTTACACACATATATTTTTAAAATCTAGAAGGAGAGAGAACAAATTATTAAATGGTGATAATCTTTGTGGAACAGAGTTATTAGGTACATGAGCACACAACACTTTTACCTCCTCCTTTGGCTATTTCTGTATTGCTTGATTTTTTTAAAAGAACGTTTTTTTGGGTTTTTTTTGAGACAGGGTCTCACTCTGTTGCCCAGGCTGGAGTGCAGCGCCCTCATCATAGCTCAGTGCAACAATAAACTCCTAGGCTCACTCCATCCTCCTGCCTCAGCCTCCTGAGCAGCTGAGACTACAGGTGCCCACCACCATGCCTGGCTAATTTTTTTTTTTTTTTTGTAGAGACAGAATTGAACTCCTGGTATCAAGTGATCCTCCCACCTTGGTCTCCTAAAGTGCTAGGATTATAGGTGTGAGCCACAACACCTGGCAGAGAACATATACATTTATTTTATGATCAAATAAAGTTTTTAAGTGTCCGTTATAGCAACATCTGAAAATTGATTATATTTGATATCCAGTTGGAATGGTAAATACAAATGGACAAGAGAATGTCCCAGGGAATACATCTACAGCCATTTACCTCTTAGAACTGCAGAAATCAGGTACAAAACGTCCTAAATTATAGCCAGTGGGGAGAGACACACTGTTAGGTAAACAGCAAGGGATTCTGGGTCTCATAGGGACGAAAGTGGGTGCCCTGCTTTGGTGCAATTGCCTCACCTGGGAAAAGGATAAGAATGGGCCCCAGTCCCCACCCACCCTTGCCCCGGTCCTGTCCCAAGTGACTGCCATGCCTGGTAGGAGGGAACACCCTACGAATTTCCTAATCAGAACTTAGCATGCCAATTGCAAAAGCATGCAGAGGATTCTCTAGCCCACAGGCCAAGCAGCATAGGTACAATAGAGCCCGGAAAGTGACCTACAACAACCCACATGCATAGTAAGACTCAGGTCATGCAACTCCCAGCTGTCTAATCAAAGTGGTTTCATGGTGACATCTGAATCATGGGGAGGTCCCTATCTGGACACCATAAAACAAGACCTAGCCCATAACCAAACTCTCTTTTTCTGCTATGATAAGGGGTCCGGTTGTCATCTGTGGTATATGTATCTTGCTCTGTAAACCTCTACCTTGCTCTATAATCCTATCTTGCTCCCCCTCAATAAATCTCACCTCATGCTTGTCTTATTTTGGTTTGTCTGGTCATTCTTCTACCAAAAGCACACTAAGAAGCGAGAACACAGAAGAAGACTAAACCTGACAACACTACACTTACTAAGACACAATGCAAAGTCAAAAGACATACAGACTTTGAATCAGGCTGCTGCTTCTCTATGTACAACTCTGAAGATCAACTTGAATGGTGAATTTTGAGTGAACAACAGAAGGAGTTTATTTAGCAACAGTTAATGACTCAACTGACCATGGAAAAAGCAAGCTTAAAAAAAAATTAATTTCAAGAACAGGCAAGAAACTTTAAAAGCAGGGAGGGGACCAAGAGGTAAAGAAAGGAAACTGACTTGCCCCCATTAAATGTGTTAACTCCAGAAATATTTAGTGATGTCTACAATATGCCAGGCATTGTTCAAATCACTAGACATTAAAACACACTAAAAAGCTAGAGTAATAGGAGCAGCAAGGAAGCCAGAGATCACTGCACAATAATTTAGAGGGTCCCAAGAATATACAGGAATTAGGGCCTATGATACTTATAGTACTTATCAACAGAAAAAAACAGAATTCAACAAACGATAATGGGGTCACTGCTTAACAAAAAAAAGTTAAAGCCTTACTTCCTATCTCACACTAAAATATGAATAAGACCATTAATAGTACTAGAAGAAAACATAGGTGGATATTTACATACCATTCCTGGGGCAAAAGGCCTTTCTGAAGGCCTAACCAAAGTTAGATCCATGAAGTTAAGATGGAGAATGCCGAATACACCAAAATTAAGATGAGGCAATAAGACTAACACAGTGAAGAAAGAAGGGGCAGTTTTTGTTAACTGACCATATGTGCAAGTAAAAGATAAGCAGTTACCAACATTTTAAGATACCATTGTACAGTGGACTATAATTGCATTACTGCATCATGGTGTGAGTAAAAGAAATTAACCATCTTACATTGACCTAACCTCTCTGATTTTCAAGTAAGTAACACAGGGAAGAATATGAAAAAGCAGGGTTCAGAAAAGCCAAAATTTGGGTCAGCAGTTAAAAAAAAAAAAAAGAAGTTAGTACTCAGTAAGTGTGGAAAAAAGAATCCAATTCAATGAACACTACAGAGTGATGCACATCGCCACTAGAAAGACAAGTACGCTGACCCTTTCACACAAGAACTTAATATCTGATAAAGGATGACAGAAGCGTTGATCTGTCTGTGTAGTCTCCCTCTACTCAACCAACAGGTACAAAATATGTAGTACAGAAGCATGAAGTGAGCTTGAAGGAAAACAATGTACCTATATTCCAAACTTAACAAAACGAGGAGGGCACTTAAGCAGCAGCAAAGGCAGCTTGTCTTTAAACAGACCAGAACATGCAACACCTAGTAGTAGCGAGCCCTCCAGGGCATAAAGCCAGACTCAGTATCGTGCAAACGCAACTACTTGACCACAGGTTTAGACCATCTTAACTTTCTAATTATTTGTATGCTGTATTTCAATTTGTTTATGTATCTCGAAGCTTTGTGGCAATTATCATTTGTGAAACCAAGATACCCAAAACCACCCCTGTTGCAAACATATTGACAAGGAGGCCAAGGGGATATCCGGGCATCATCGCACCCTAGCAGCACCCCTAAACATTGAAATGTGGTTGTAGCCGGGCATCTTGTGGCAGTCCTGAAGGAAGAAAACATGGGCCTGAATAGGCAAAAATCATCGGATGTCAGAGGGAAATCCGGGCAGCAGGCACA
>NW_012153507.1:3717223-3720168 GCF_000956105.1 Propithecus coquereli
GTGCTGTTGAGTGTAATGGTAGTTTCTTGAGTTTCTATTGTATAAACTATACCATAGTTTATTTATCTATTTCATTCTTGATGATCATTGAGCTGCTTTTAGTTTTGATTACTACAAACAATGCTGCTATTATAGTAACATTTTTGCTCTTGTCTTTTGGATGAATATCTGGTGCATGCTCCTCCATTCATTTTTATCACTTCAGTGTCTAAAAGATGTGGTAGTTGGTACTGTTGCTTATTTTGTCTAATTTTGTTTTTAATGGCACTTAAATGCTGCTTGGAAAGTACATAAGTTCTTATTTAAAGACAAGTCTAAGGGAAAGTTTCATTTCCATGACTAGATTGAATTTTGATCATCATTGTTCAATCTACCCTGCCTCCAACCTTCTCATCTCAAGGGCAACGCTGTTGCCATGCTTTGTTCGCTGGGCAGGAGAGCCAAGTGAGGCCAAAGAAAAGGGCAATGTTTATCAGTTAGTGATGGCCCTGATTTAATGGGTGAACTAATGCCTAGTTATTAAATGGAATGTTGTTTGGAACTGAATAGCATCCCACGCTGTAACAGCACTATTACAAATAAAGAAAGTCCCAACAAGGCTTAATTGTGCATAAAGTCACCAGCTCAGCAAGCTGGTTATGATCTATTCTATGTTAGCTTCAAAAGTTACAATGTTCTACTCAAATGGGGAGGCGGGCAAAGAAGCAGCAGGTTCAAAACTCTTCTTTGTCCCTAACTCTTGAAACACTCACCATCATACCCTCTACTGTTTTCAAGTGATTTTTCTTTATCTTAAAATGAAATTTCTACCAATTATAAACTTTCAGGACTATGAGTATGCATGACAATAAGATACTATATCAGATGGTAGAGATAACATTCAGAACACTACAGAGAGGGCCAAAAATGTCTTCACAATGAGTTCCCTTTGGTTTTCTGTCATTGGTTCCCAAGTGAGTTCTTCTCTAAAGTCAAGACCTCTCAGAAAATGCAACTCCATACATTTCTACATAACTCAGCCAAAATAATTTACCCCTCTGTGGAATTTTAGGTTAACTAGTTTTTTTAAAGTAGAGTTTAATCAATAATATTAGTTCAAGATTTTTAATATGCCAATGACCAAAGAGTATGAATAATAGCCTGTGGGAGTAATCTCTTAGTCTACCTTTTTTAACCTCTTATAATCCATAAAAAAGTTTCACTTAATATTAATGTATCATTATATTGCTCTAGAAACAGTAACAACCATTAAGAAGAAAACCAGAATTGTAAACAAGAAAAAAATCCAAACCCATGGAGTCCAGACTCTTTTTTTTAATAGATGAAGAAACTGAAGCTCAGAGAGTTGAAATGAATTCCCCGAATCACAGTATCAGATCTGTCAATGAAACCTAGTTGTTTGACTTTAAATCCGGAAGTCTGTTTTTTTTAATGACAACACATTACTTTATAATTTGATAAACTTAACCAATCATGCTCCCATATAACACTAACCTTGAAGTAGCTGAATACAATAGAAGGAAAAATCAAACTTGGGAGTAGGAAGACCCTTTTATCCAGTTCTGTCACATTAGGCTCTGTGATCTTGGATAAATTGCACCTTCTCTGAGCTTGTTCTCACTTCTATGAAATGTACCTAAGTCATAGGCACTGGAAAGATTTAAAAGAGATCATATATGTGAAAGCGCTTTGTGAGCTATAAAGTAGTATGCAAATGTATGAATATTATTAATATTTATTAAAACATGTAGCAGATCAGTAATTGAGCCTTTCCAGTGCAAAATGTCAGAATAGAACCTTCAAGTTCATTCTAGTCTAACCCTTTTAATTGTCACCAGAGGAAAGAAAAGCCTAGAAAGACAGGGTGATTTACCCAGAGATTTATGACAAGTTGCTTGGAAAGCCAAGACTGGAATGTAGGTCTCTTAATTTGCAGCTTCCAGTGAATATTTCCTAATATCTTTAGTAAGTGAATACTGACTACAAGTCAGTAAGATTGTTTAAAGTAATCTGATAAAACTTTAAACTGAATTTACACAAACCTATAAGTAATATCTTGAAATATATTTTAAAAATAAAAACCTATCTAACTTGTTCTGTTTGTGCTGTTTTGACTTGTACTATTCCTTTTTCTGTAGCTTGAATCATATACTTAAAACCTTAACATTAATAAAGTTTGTCAGTGGTCAAGAATAATTTAGGAGAAATACCACCTGGAGGCAGAGGACTGAATAGCTCTCTTCCTGAGGTACCTTCACACCTACTCACAGCCAGAGAAATGAAGCTGGGGCCAGGGCCTTGGGTAAGGCCAGTTGAGGGTACAATCTTTGAGGCTACAATCCCTCTGCTTCCTACTTTTTCCTTTTTTTAAGTGGGAAAGCATTCTTTTCTTTGTTTGCTAGTTTTGTGTTTCATTAATGATGGGGTCTCACTCTGTTGCTCAGGCTAGAATACAGTAGCGAGATCATAGCTCACTACAACTTCCAACTCCTAGGCTCAAGAATTTCTTCTGCCTCAGCCTCCTCAGTAGTTGGGATTACAGACACATGCCACCATGCCCGGCTAATTTTTAAATTTTTTGTAGAAACTGAGGTCCTGCTGTGTTGCCCAGGCTGACCTTGAATTTCTGGACTCAAGCAATCCTTCTGCCTTGGCCTCCCAAAGTGCTGGATTACAGGTGTGAGCCACTGTACACAGCTAAAAATGCTTCTGAAAGAATTCCTGTGTATCTATATTAGGCAGGTCCCTGTGGTCTGTTCACAGTGACATAGTAATCGTTAAAAGAACAAAGATTTTCTGTCTGTACAGGTAAAGCAAAAATGATAAGTGATTATCTGAGAGTTTCAAAGTAAATGTTCCATATAATTCAAGATCTTCAACCTCTTACAATTATTTTGTCCTCCGTGGAAGATTTGAGGGGGCTGGATTACCCAGATACACTTTCA
>NW_012153507.1:3720218-3722511 GCF_000956105.1 Propithecus coquereli
TATATGGTGTGAGATAAGGGTCTAATTTTACTCTTCTGTATGTGATATTCAGTTTTCCCAACTCCATTTATTGAAGAAACTGTCCTTTCTCCATTGTGTGTTCTTGGCACCTTTGTCAAAATCAATTGACATAGGTGTGTGGGTTTATTTCTGGGCTCTCTATTCTATTCCATTGGTTGATGTATCCTTTTTATGTCACTATCATGCTGTTTTGGTTACTACAGCTCTATAGTACGATTCAAAGTTAGGTATTGTGATGCCTTCAGATTTGTTCTTTTTGCTCAAGATTGCTTTGGCTATCTAGAGTTTTTAGTGGTTCCATACAAATTTTATGATTGTTTTTCCTATTTTTGTGCAGAATTTCATTGATATTTTGATAGGGATTGCATTGGATCTGAAGATCACTTTGGGTGGCATGGACGTTTCAATGATTCTCCCAATCCATGTACACAGAATATCATTCCATTTATGTGTGTCTTCTTTAATTTCTTTGATTAATGTTTTATAGCTTTGTACAGATATTTTACCTCCTTGGTTAAATTTATTCCTAAGTATTTTTTGTGTGTGTGGCTATTATAAATAGGATTTTTTTTCTTGATTTCTTTTTCAAATAGCTCACTATTAGTTTATAAAAATGCTACTGATTTTTATATGTTGGTTTTGTATCCTGTAACCTTTCTAAATTTGTTTATTAGTTCTAACAGTTTTTTAGTAGAGTCTTTAGGATTTTCTATATATACGATCATGTCATCTGCAAACAGGGACAATTTAACTTCCTCCTTTCCAATTTAGATGACTTTTATTTTTTCTTCTTATCTAATTGCTCAGTCTAGGGCTTCCATTACTATGTTGAATAACAGCGGTGAAAGTGGGTGTTCTTTTCCTGTTCTAGTTCTTAAAGGAAAAGCTTTCAATTTGACTTTTTCCATTCAGTATAATATTAATATTAGCTGTGGGTTTGTCATATATGGCCTTTGTTGTGTTGGAGTACAATCCTTCTACACCTAATTTCTTGAGTGTTTTTATCATGAAGAAATGTTGAATATTGTTAAATGCTTTTTCTGCATCTATTGAAGTGATCATGTGGTTTTTTATTCTTTATTTTATTAATTAATGTATCACATTTATTGATTTGCATATGTTGAACCATCCTTGCATACCTGAGTTGAATCCCACTTGACAATGGTGAATGATCTTTTTATTGTTGAGGATTTTTGCATCCCAGGAATATTGGCCTATAGGTTTTCTTTTTTGGTGTGTCATTGCCTGATTTTGATATTAGGGTAATGCTGGCCTCATAGGATGAGTTTGGAATTATTCCCCCCTCTACAGTTTTTTGGAAGAGTTTGAGAAGAAGAATTGATATTAGTTCTTCTTTAAATGTTTGATAGAGTTAAATAGTGAAGCCATCAGGTCCTGGGCTTTTCTTTGATGGGAGACCATTTATTACTGATTCCATTTCATTACTTGTTATTGGTCTGTTCTCATTTTTGTGTATCTTCATGATTCGATCTTGGCAGGTTGTATGTGTCCAAGAGTTTATCCATTTATCCTAGGTTACCAAATTTGTTTGTGTATAATTGTTCCTAATAGCTTCCTACAATTCCTCATATTTTTGTGCTATCAGTTGTAATGTTTCTTTTTTCATCTCTGATTTTATTTATTTGAGTCTTCTCTCATTTTTTCTTTGTTAGTCTGGTAAAAAGCTTGTTGATTTTGTTTATCTTTTAAAAAAACTTAATATGGCATTTTGAATGGGATATTGGAAAAGAGAAAGGACATTAGTGAAAAAACTAGTGAAATTGGAATGAAGATTAGAATTTAGTTAATAGTAGTATACCAATGCTGGTTTCTTAGTTGTAATAAATGTACTATGGTAACATAAGATGTTAACAATAAGAGGAAACTGGATGACTGTTATATGGGAACTGTCTATATTATCATTGCAAATTTTCTGTATATCTAAATCTATTTGTTGCAACTTTTCTATAAATCTAAATCTATTCCAAAATGAAAACTAGATTAAAATAATAATTTATCAATAAGTAAATAAGACTGATCCATCTATGGTTGCTCGTGAGACTCTATTGAGTTGATGCCTGTAAAGTGCTCACATCAAGTCTTACTATAGCAGCAACCCATTCCTAAGATAATTTCTAGATAAGCTTTTCATTCAAGTATGAAATCTATTTTAAAAGGATGTAAAATATGAGTGTAGAGTTTGATGAAAAGTAAACACACCCATGTATTCACCATTCAGATAAAAAAGTAGATAAGTACCAGCATTCAGAAG
>NW_012153507.1:3726280-3782132 GCF_000956105.1 Propithecus coquereli
TTTTTTTCCTGCTTATCATTTCAGCCTTTAATGGTGAGAGATTTGATTGCTTTAGAGTAAGGGTATTTTTCTCCAAATCAAATGACTCACAAAGCAAGCCACTAAGAAGAGGGGGAGAAGCCTCCTCCTGCCCTTTGAGAATGGCTGTGGCTGCCAGGACAGCATAAACAACTTGGAGATAGGCCAGACAAGATTTAACAATGGTCAGCTGCCATCGATCTGTTATGGACCCAAGCACTTTATTTACTATTTACTAAGTAGATGGCTATTCATATAGTGTTGGACCATTTTAGAGGATGAGAGGTCTTGAGTGAATTTCATATTTGTATGTCCTATTTCTCTAAGAATGAATATTTTTCCATAGCTGTTAGTGCATCTACAAGGCAACCTTAATGCAATCACTCAAAAGTACCTCTTCAGGGGAGCAACACAAATATTTAAAATTCAGAAGAGTAGATTTTTGAGCTACTTTCTTTGAAGGTAGCATTTTGATGATGGGAGGAGTCATTTTTTGGTAATCACAATATCAGTATTGTATTCTCCCACTATAAGAATTTATGTTCACTTAGACTAAGAATTAGATCTCACATACAAATTGTGTTTGGTAGCATATTCTATTCCAATTTTGTCTGTGCCACCTCCAACTATAGATAGGAATCCAAGCAGGCATTCTTTTACATAAAATGTCTGACAAATACCATTTTCAGTAAAAATAGTAAAAGTCCTATAGGCCAACACATCTCAAACTTCAATGTGCTTATGAAACTTCTCAGGATCACGTTAAAATGCGGATTCTGATTCTAGGTGGGGCCTGAGTTCTGAATTTATAACAAGCTCCCAGGTGATACATTTGCATTGACCCCTTTAGACAATTGTAGATTTTCTTGGGAATGGGGAGAGGTAATCCATATTCTATTTTTGTTTTGCTGTAAAGGCAGGTGCAAGATAAAAACTATGAGATAATGGCACAAGTGGACATCGCTTTAGTGTCAGAAGACTATAGCTTGCCCATCTTGCAAGTAATTGAGCAACCCAGTAGCCAATGTTAGCAGAGTTTGAGGAGCAGAACTTTGGCGCAGGTCAAGAATACATGAGCTTGACCAGCTTAACTTTCTAGATGTCAAAGTTCTAAACTCCTAACGTCACATCTCCCTCCAGCTGCTGTTCTATTTCAGCCTGCCTTTGTTTTCACCAAGTGTGAATGCAGCACAATGCCATGAAAATGATATAAGAAAAACATCAGATTTGTTATTCACAGCAACATCTCCACGTCCAGACATCTCTGAAGTAAATCTGAGCAAGGACTTGCTGTGACTTTGTGACCAAAGACTTAATGTTCTTATACCATTAGTGGGCTCTGGCACTTTATCAAACCTGTGATATTGACTAACTACCAGTAATTGCTGATTTATGGGCAAAGTTTTCTCAGCCTGGTTTTCTTCAGGACTCTAATATAACTTCATCTTCTGGAAATGTTGAATCAGTCGATTCACGTTCTGTTTGAGCCTTGCTGTTTACATATCTAAATAGAGAACATCTTGTTCTTTTACCTGTTGTTGTTGATAAGACCTTGTAATACTTTACTTGCCTTAAATTATCTATTCGAAAAAAACAACCACATTTCTGTACATTCAGGGAGGGCACTCACCGAAAATATAGGATTTGGGAAATAAATTTCATTATTCTATAATTTTCAAAAGCTCTTTACTTAAGTAGGATAAGATAATGATACAAGTAGAAGGATTTCTAAAGAGCATCTAGTCCTGAGTGACAAATGGATTTCACTTCCAGTGCCACAGGACTGAAGCATGTGGGCAGATGTGTCTTTTATTTTCCAATCTAGACCTAATACCAACCATAACTTCCAGTTTATGCTTTTCTTTTCTTTCCTTTTCTTTCATTATCTGGCACCCTCTACCTACATACAAGAACCAACAAGGCACCAAAATTACATCTGAGGGAGGATTCGTGTCATACCAAGAGCCTAGGACAGCTCTACAAATTTCACCTGACCTTCAAATTTCCTCCTCTACCCATTTTTTAAATCACCAGCCAGCACTAGGGGCGCCCCAGAGCATATCCATGGCAACTGTTGTTCTCTGGCATTTCCAAAGCAGCCCGCATTACCACTGCGTGCTTTGGGCCTGAGTCCATGCCCATGAATGACCATGTTGCAGCAACCATTAAACCTTACTACAGAGTGTTTACAACCAAGCCACAGCTCACGACAGTTGGATAGATGTGTCTCAGATTCCTTCTCTATCCTTCTCCAGCAAAACTCCTGTCAGGTGCCAACTCCATCACTTTTCACCCTTCATTATATACAGCATTCGGAAGGAAACAGAGGTTGGTGACAGCATCATTTGGGACCTTACAATAATTGAGAGGCATCCAGTACAGAAGTATATTTTGTCCTGTGTATTTCTGGATTCAGAAGAGTGCTAATTGCAGCCAACGCATCTACAGCTGATTTAGATCTCTCTCGAGCGGAGTGACCTTGGCTGAGTTACTTCATCTTTTTGATATATTGTCAAGTGTGGATAATGGCATCCACTCTTAAATGTGGTTAATCAAAGAAAATATGCAAAAGAACTGTGCTCTCTCCACAGGAAAGGTTCTAGTCTATATAAACACAAGGAATTATTAAGACACTGATATTTTCAGGCTGAGTTAAGTGTGATTGAATTTTGTAGCATTAAATGTGCATGTTCAATGATTCTGTTATTGGTGGGCTTATTCTTGGTATGTTAATGAAGACCTATGTATAGTTTTCTTGATTAACTCATGGCTTAGGACTTGTTACTTCAAGCACCAAACAAGATTCAGTTTTTTGAGGCATTGCGTCCAATATCTCAATTATTCATCTTAGGAATTAGTACAAAATTAGCACAGATCCCTCTTCATATGGAAATAGATGATTATGTTAATTGGAATGCTGTAGCTGGAAAAAATTTCACATAATGAAAGAATCGATATTAATATCTTTGAATGGAATATGTATATAATATTGTTAGTGAGATATAATTCATTCATATGTACTTGTTCTAAATAATTGTTTTATGTGGTTTATCTCACTTCCAAAGTAGAAGCAATGCAATATATCTAGCAAATATTTTGAAATAGAAAAATGCTAACACATTTTTTAACTTAAAGTAAAAGCTATGTTAAAGTATTGAATTTTTTTCTTGCTCTTTCTTATCATATTTTCTATCACTTTTGATGTTCAAATTTTCACATTTTGTTGCTCTAAGTGTTTATTAATTCTTAATCAGACCTTAATAATTAGTGTAAACTTCCACCAACTATCCAAAGTAAACACTAGGTGTGTGTCATAACTTGCCATCACTAAAATTCCTTGGTTCTCTCAAGTAGGTCCCTCAGAGCCTTTTCTGACTTTACATGAAAGTTAAGCCCAAATAGTCATAACAATAATTTATAGAAATGCTGAAGAAAATGAGATTCCAATTTACATCATATGTACATATACATATGTATATACATACACACACACCTTATAATATTTTACCATTCCTTTTCATTTAGAAATTTAACTCAACAACTTTGTATTGAGGATTTATTATTTGAAAGGCACAATGCTAAATGTTATGGGGGAAATAAAGACTTAACAAGGACTTCACTATCAAGCCAAGGATATCGTAATCTATGTGTACAAATAACTTAATCATAAGAAGAGGGTTTAAAAGCATTATGAACAAAATTCTGTGGGAGCATAAAATAGGACAAGATTGCTGCTAGGACTAGCTACTTAAAAGACTTGGCATGTTGAACTGAGCTAAAAAAAAATAGGTACAATTTCAGGGATTTCCGGGCAAAGGCAATAACATGAACAAAAGCATGCAGAAGTGCTATTGTTTGAGTGTTTGTCCTCTCCAAAACTCATAGTGAAATTTAATTGCCATTTTTGCAGTATTGAAGGCAGGACCCTTAAGAGGTGATTAGGCCATGTGGACTCCACCCTCATGGATGGGATTGGTGTCATTATAAAAGGGCGAGTTCAGCTTTCTCTTAGCCCTTCCTCCTTCCTCCATGGGATGACACAGCAAGAAATCCCTTACCAAATGCCAGCACCTTATTATTGGACTTCTCAGACTCCAGAATTGTGAGCCAATACATTTCTGTTCATTATAAATTACCCGGTCTCATACAGCAGCACAAAACAGACGAAGACAAAGGGAGAAAAAGGCAGGAAGTGTTTTGGGACTGGTGATGAGAGAAGGATTATGGAGAAAACAGCAAAGTATCTCCTACCTCTTTTCCATCCGTAACACTTTGTGATCATTTTTCCCTCCTTTCATCAATACTATGAAAATATTGTTTTTGAGTATAGATTGATATGTGAAGAAATTCTCCAGCAGAAAGTGATTTTCCAGGGAGCACAAACACAATGATTTTTCTTCTTCAAATTTCCCAGAACAATTAAGGATTGCATTCACTAACATTGCAAACATTCACCCAGGGCCTATGCAATGCCCAAAGGAAAAGAAGCATGTGGTAATACCATGTTGGCAATCATGTGACAAGCTCAGCCCACACAGAAGATGGCTGGGAACGCATAAGAAGGCACTGGCCTGAGAGTCTGCCAGCTGAGACTGCAAGTCCAGGCACTAGGTAACACTTCATACTCTAGTTGAAACCTAATAGTGAGGAGGAGTGGGAGTTCCAGATAAAAACATTGAGCAGGTAATCCTAAAATGGAAGAGCTTTTCCAAGTATTTCTAACTCAAAATTCTGGGAAGAAGAACCCGAAACATACCAGTTATCTACTTATTTGCCCAAAGGTCCTATCCCACTTACTAGGCTACATAACAAATTACTCCAAAACCTAGTGGAGTAAAACAATTTATTATGTTCACAGACTGTGGGGCAGGATTTTGGCCAGAGAATAGTGGGGTCATCTTGCCTCTGCCCGATACTATTTGGTGCCTCAGCTGGAAGACTTGAACGCTAATGGCTGAAATCATCTGAAGGCTGGCTCACTCACATCTTGTAGTTGGACACTGGCTATCAGCAGTGGGCCTTAATTCTTTTCCACTTTGACTTCTCCATGTGGTTTCCCTGCAAAAAAGCTAGTTTGACCTCATTACAGTATGATGACAGAGTACAAAGGGCAAGCATTGTAACAGAGAGAGCCAAATACAGGCTATGCTTTCTATGACCTAGCTTTGGAAGTCACACGGTGTTACTTCCGTCATATTCTTCCTGTGGGAGTAGCTACAAGCTCCTGCCCAAATTCAAGGTGAGAAAACAGAGACCTCACTCTTTGAGGGAAGAGTGGCGAGGTTCTGAAGAGTGTGTCGAACCAGACATAATGCCATAACCATATCTGGAAAATACAATCTGCCACAGGGCCCTAGAGAACTCATAGAACAAACTGTGTGGCTCTTTTTCTATCTCTGTCCTTTCCTTTCCTATACCCTTTGTAGCTCTTGCTCCTTGAATAAAGAAAGAGGAAAGCAGAGTACTTAAAAATCCTGCTCTCTGCTTAGGGAAATTATTAATAATGTTTTATTATGGATTTTTAAAATTCAAACTCAATATAGATTAATACTCCTGGCACATGGAAAGGATAAGTGGCAAATATCTTTGGAGACATGGATTGGGTTAAATCACTGAGGGCTCTAAATGTCATGCTGAGAATTTAGGTCTTTACGTTGGCTTCAGGCCACTGTTCTCTAGCAGTGGAGAAATGGCTGCATGTCTTTGATCAGTGAATGGCATAATCATTTATGAAGATGCTTCACTCTGAAAGCCCTGGGCAGGATGAATCAGACTGGCAAGTTTGGAAACTGAGAGAAAACAAGAGAGCTTTTCTTAACTGATCTCCTCTTAGCTTAAATGCCTCATTAACCTCTACTTTCAATGTAGTCTCTAAAATCCACAGACGGTGCACGGGGCACTCTGGGTGCTGAGACAGTAAGATATACTCTAGCATTTCCCTGCATTCCTGCTCCTCCAGATTAGTCATTTGCTTACCATGAGTCAGGGCGTTTGCTCCCAAATCTGTTTATGAGCTTTAGTTGCAATTACATAATTTAATTAAATATTTAAAAACAACTGTGAGTGCATCAGCAAAGAGGGTGGTTGTTTCCAAGAAAAACAAACTATCTGCTTTGGAAAAAATAACTAAGGGTTTACTAGCTGCTGTAAGATTAAGAGCGGGTGAGACAAGGATAAAAGATCAGGGGAGAAATGAAAGTCTAATAGGATTCAATGGTCAGGTTACTTTGTAAGAGTCTTGCATATTCAGAGTAGACGATGTAGTGCAGCACAGTGGTTAAGAGCCTATATAACTAAACTTAATGTATCCAGTTCCAATTCTACCATTTGCTAACTCTATCACTTTGGGTAGGTTGTTTAATCTCTATGTGCCTCAGTTTCCTTATCTGTAAAATAGAGTTTCTAATAATATCTACTTCATAGTTTATAGTGAAGATGAATGGAGTTAATTTTTTGAGTGCATAAAATACTATCTTCTACACAGAAAGTGTTAAAGAAAGCCCAGCAATTATTATTATGCACTGTGGATACAGCTTTTAAAAGAAGAACAATGCAGAATACCAATAAATGAATCAATAATCAACAAAAGGCTATGGCTATATCAAAAGATGAGTGAGTGAATACACATTTGTATATCCATAAGGTATATAAGTATCATTATTTTTATAATTCCCCCTCTTAAACAGACATAAAAACAAAATTGACAAGCCATCAGGATGATGACCTCAGATAGGAGGGCCTTCCATGTCCAGAAGGCTCTTGCCAGGGGGGTAGCACTGGGGCCTAGGACAGAGGCAGAATGAATTGAGGAGCAGAGACGAGAGACTTGTTGAAAGGAGACCCAGCAGGCCTTGAAAATTATGTGAACATAAAAGGAACACAAGGAGTTGAATTGACCCCAAGGTTGAGCCCTAGTTCTTGAAAAGATATTCATCAGAAGAGAGAACCCAGTTTGGAAAGGGAATGATGAAAACACCTTTATTTAAATATAGTTTTTTTAAACTTTGGTGATCTCAGGCTTTGGTCCTGGGCCCTTTTCATTTCTTATCCAAAACTCTCTAGGCAAACTCATTTTGTGGCATTCGCTAACATATTCTAATTATGTCAACATAACCCAGCTCGAACCTCCCCATTGAGCTTTAGACTAGTATATATAGCTGGCTCTCAAACACAGCTCTTCTTGAATGTTCCACAGAACATTCATTGAATGTAAAATTCAATGTGTGCAAAGCAATTTATCATCTTCCTCCTAACACCTGTTCCTTTTCTGAATTACCTTAACAAATGACGCCATCATTCATGCAATCGTTCAAGCCACAAGTGATCTGTAAACCAATCTAAACGTTTCCCCTTACCTATCCCTTACACTCAATTGGTCTCTAAGACTTGCTGTTCTACCTCTTAAGTATTATTTGAATCTTACCCTTCTGGCCTCTAACTCATTTCCCTGCTGTCATAACTGGCATCCCTGCCTTCATGCTTTCTCCCTTCTAATCCATGCCTCACATTGCTGCCACAATTGTATTCATATAGTGCAAAATGATTATACTACACAAATAGCTAAAACTCTTCAATAGCTTCCCATCATCTACAAGATCTGGCCCAAAACTCTATGGATGGTACATAACATATATGACACATTGTGCTCTGCTCTCCGCCTCTGTCTCCAGATTCGCCTCTACCCCTTGTAGCCTGTGATCAGCCATATGGAATTAGCATGAAAATAACCCCACCTTCCAGAATTTGCCATGTAATAAATTTGCACAATGGAAACGTTCACGGCACAAGATTTTCACTAGATTAATGAAGAGCATCTCTGTTTGCATTAAGGAATCTTTCAAGAAAGAAAAAAAAAAAACCCTCAATCAAAACTTTCTGAATTCATTTGGAAAAAGCTTACCTAGTATAATTGCACAGAGAAAAATCCTTCAAAGGGAGTGTTTGAAATCTATATTTTATTCTAAATATTCGGTTTGTACATTTATAAATATTTATTTCTAGTGAACAAGTATATTTTGTATTTTTCTTGCATTTGCTTCTATGATTAACGTTGGTATTTTTATAGTATGAATAGGACCAGAATTCTAACTTTTAATATTGTATCTATAAAATAAAAAGAATTTGTCTAAGCATGACTTGACTTTTAACTATTGTACAAGAACCAATTATGCTGTCAGAGTCCTTATACGCAAAGTTAAAAGTGAAAAGGGAACAGAGAGGCTATTAAAAGAACTCCAAGAAAATACTTTGCACAGCTCTATATTAATAAAATCTGAAAGAAATGAACAGTAGTCTAAGAAAATATAAATTACCAAAATTGGACCTTGAAGAGGTAGAAAACCTAAATAAATCAATTTTCATGGAAAAAATAAAGTTGTCACAGAACTACTCCTCAAAAATGTGCAGGACCCAGATGGTTTTACAGATGAATTATTTCAAACTTTCCAGGAACAAATTGTTTCTATGCTATATAAACTGGTCCAGAACATAGATAAAGAAAGAAACTGTCTCTATTCCTTATATGAAGTCAGCATCCATCTAACAAAGAAAGCACAAACTTCAGAACAATTGCCCTTAAAAGAACTAACACAAAACTTCTAAACAGAAGATAAGCTCAATTACTTTAAATGTTTTTAAATATTAAAGAATGACCTAGTGAACTACTTTCAAAATGCAAGGATAGTTCAATAGTAGAAAATTTATTAGCAGAGCAAAAAAGGAAAATCCTTTTTTGTCATCCTGAAATGAATAAAAAGCTTTTATTTTGATAAATTTGAGATAGGAAAATGCACTCATACTCCATGTTTGGCATAACTATCACCTGCGTTTAAAATAGGTATGAAATGGTTAAACAATAAAACCCTGAGACACCCACATAGTATCATAAACTTCATACATGCGGTGCAGTAGAAGAACTTGTTTTGATCCAATTCTGTCTAATCCTTTTTCCCAGAAATGGAGAGTGAGAAGCAAGGTGCTTTCCATGCACTGCTCTGGAGCAGAGAGGGTAAAGACAGGAGGTGAGGGTGACAAGGCCGGGAGTAGAGAGCACTGCACAGGTATGGAAACTCCACTCCTAGGAAAGCAAGCAGTGACAGCAGGCATTTTGCCGGGCATGTCATGAAGAAATACAATTGATGATGAAGCAAATACTGATGGAAAGGCTGCTTATTCTCTGGCATTGATATTAACAGCTCTGATATGAAGAGATGATCATGTAACACACACTATAGAGAACCTGGACTGTGTGGGACACAGAAAAAAATTAATGATCCGGTTCAATACAAGAAGAACAACCAACTGGGGCATGACAGAAACCATTACCTTAGCCACACCTGGAACCACACAGGGTATGCACTGTAGTTTTGGATATTTCTTTATAGCTGAGTCCATTGTACAACCTGTAGGGTAAAAAAGGAGGTGTGTACTCATCGTGTTACATAAGTCCATGCAGATGTAAGGGCCTGCAGGTGCACAGCCACTTTTTAAGGAGTGTCTCTCAAATTGTGTTTTACTCCTCTCCAAAAGCAGACATGGGATGTGCCTCCAGCTTCAAGTGAAAACAACCATGCCACTTTAGCCACTGCTGATTGCAGAAGAGATTAGCATATGAAGCAAAGGCAACTTTGTAGTGGAGCTGAACTCTGTATAAGTGGGACATTCCTTGTAGACTGATGGCAAACCCACACAGTCAATTGTTTCTTATGAGAACGAAGGTGTCCTGAGCGAGGGTGAGCTGCAGTTCTACTTACTGACAGAGCAAGGCCAGATTTGAAATATGAGGATATACTGTTGGGTGTCATTGCTGCACACCTCCACAGATGCACGCCTTCCCTCACACTCCTCTTTTTATCTTCTCCCCCTACTCCCTCTACCCCCGTCCTTGTTCTTAGAGGAAAATAGGCACAAAAGTTGCAAGAGTGGCAAGAGAATGTGTCACATAAAGATAGCGTGGAATAAGCAAATGCAACTGAGAGATTAGGATAGTGGATCATGAAGGGACAGGATCTTGTGAGAGAGAGAGATCCTAAATAAGTGGGCTAGAAGCTCCTAGGAATTTCATGCTACAGCATGGAAAAGGAGGGGGATTTAAGATGAGTTGCTGTGTACTGTGTATCTTCCTCCTCAAATTTTGAGACAGACTCAAATAAATATCAGAATTCTTAATCGGGCTGCATATATCAACGTGCAACATGGATTTAAATGGTCATAGACATTACAACTAGGGTCTGAGAGCACTGAGCATTGGGATATAGTAACAAAAGGACAGTAAGGTCAATTCTAGTCCTCGTCTTCCTGCTTGAGACCTGTCTCTGCCATTGATAGACATATCTCAGGCAAGTTACTCACCAATTTGGCCTTCAGTTTATTCATCTTTAGAGTGAGCAGGCTCAGCTAGGTGATCAGTGCAGAATTGTAGTTCCTTACTACTCTAAAATCTATATTACATGATAGTGGAATACCTTTGTAATGCTGCTATGAGGAGCTGGATTTACTACTAATAATAGAAAATGATCTGGCCAGATTTCATTGTTTTAAGCTATGTATCATGGATATAGCCAAATATAGGCCATAATAAGATAAACACAAATATGGTTTTGTTGTACCCTATTCTCCTAACCAATATTTCAAGCTTAAATAAAAATGTACCTAAAGAATTAAGAAGTAGTAAGTTGAATTTCTATTACTCTGAAATGTGTATTGTAGCCAAGTTTTAAAAGATAGCATGTAAAATACATACACATATATACATACACACAGATACGCCTTGAATTTGTTGCCTCAGAGTTTTATAAGAACTCTAGATGGTAATTTACACAGTCCTCTTCCTTATCATTCCAGAGACACTGTCTGCTCTCCACCACCCACGGTTCAGAAAAGGATAACTTACTCATTTTGCTAATCCACAAAGGAGGGAGATAGATCCAAACATGTATATAAATTTTTAAAGCCTTTTTCTTTCTGTAGTTCCTCTTATGAACTACCTATTGGTAGAGTATTTGACTAATTGCACCTGAGAGTTATACTACTTCAGGTACTGCCCTAGTGGATTTCTATCATTTTTGCCTGACCGACACTCATGTACCTTTGTCTACTGATAGCACTTACACTTTCTTTAGGAGAAATCCACTAGAGGAATCCTCAGCTGATGTGGTTCAGATGGGCCTGACCCCTTTCCTGTGGCTTGGGGTTGGGCCCCTGAGTCAGGGTTGGTCCATCAGAGCATCATGTCCCCCTGGCCAGTGATGCCTCATCAGAGTCAGTGAACATTAGACTTAGTATCACATAGATGTTATTAGGAAATAGATGCTGGGGTTTTTTCCACTGGAGTTCTTAAACAGAAGGATATAAACATTGAGTTGGAAGAGGCCACCAAATGGAGAGAGTCAGTATAAGAATGAGACCCAATCAAGAGCCTGAGGAATGAAGCCCAATTAGGTGCCCTGAACTCCCTGCAATATCTGATAGTCGGTCAGCTCTCTTTCCTGAAACTCTCTCTTCCTTGGCTTCACATCATGTATATAGCCAAAAATAGTTACAGTATTGGATACATATAATATGCAATAATGATATATAATCTTCATAATAATGGTATGTAATATGTGATATTATATATATAGTATCATTCTCATAGTTCTCTTCTCACCACTTGGACTTACCCTAAAAATCCTCTATTGGATTTTCTTTCTCTGTCCATATTCCAAATTTAGATATTCTCCAAGGTTCTGCCTCTGGTTTTATTCCCATTCTATTCTTTTTGGTGAGTTTATCTTTCATTTGATTCAATGAACATTCATTGTGTTTCTACTCTGCTAAGTATGACAGAGTGAAAAAAAAAAAATACATGACATACAGTCCCTGCCTTTGAGAATCTGAGTAGCTGTTAGCCATGTGGAAGAAAGGGAAAGGTATTCCAGGCAGAGAGGAGAGTGTGTACAAACACCGAGAGATGCGAAATAGTGTGGTATGTGTGAGGACCACAAAAAGCCCAAAATTGCTAGAGCACAAGGCTAGCTGAGAAATGACAGATTCTAGTTGACAAGTTGAGCACATTAGTCTTTTTTCATCAGAGATGTTAGAGCAACTTGTCCTTATCGGAGTAGGCAATTATTTTGAATTTGGGTTTGCTTTTTCTGCCAATGATGTCTTTGCCATCAGATTTTTCCATTGACCCATTAAATACCTTATTACCTTCATTGCCTTCCACAAAACATTTCCTTCAATCAATAAACTCACTTCATATCACTAGGATTGACATGAGTCACTGGAATTGCCCCATTATCCTAAAGAACCTACCCGAATGATTTAGGAGTGTGGTCTACTGAGGACCTGGATATGGCCCAGCTGGTTGTACTTTTGGGGATACTCAAAGCAGATGTCACTTTCTAATGATATTTTCACTCTTTGGTCTCCTGAGTATCCACTAAATTAGTTGAAGAATACAGCATTAAGCCAATAGTAGATGATGAAAATAGTTTATAATGTAATAAATTTAAATTTAACTGAAAATATGATGTTAGAAATCTAAATATGTGATTATGTTTTAAATATATAATTTGTTGGTTTGCATGCATAGGCATCTATATCAGGAGTAAAAAAAATCCCTGTTATATTTATGGTTTATTAAAGTGAGAAGATAAAGATGAAGATCAACAAAGGAAAAAGGAACACAGGGTGAAGTCCAGGAAACACCAGGCACAAGTGTCTAGGTGTCCCTCTCAGTGGAGTTTCACAAGGACACACTTAATTTTCCTAGCAACAATGTTGACAACACATATGAAGTGTTGCCAAACAAGCAACTCAACTGAGTCTTAGATCTAGGTTTTTTATTGGGAGTCAGTTATTGTCTTAGTCTGTTAAGGCTGCTGTAACAAAACACCATAAACTGAGTAGGCTTATTGTCTTAATCCATTTTGCATTGTTTTAACAGAATACCCAAGGCTGGGTAATTTATTAAGAAAAGAGGTTTATGCAGCTCACGATTCTAGTGTCTGGAAAGACCAAGAGCATGACACCAGTGTCTGCTTAGCTTCTGGTGATGGCCATTTGCTGCATCAAGATGTGGCAGGGAAGCAGAAAGGCAAGTGGGCATGTGTAAAGAGAGACCAAACAAGAGGAGAAAACTCCCATTATAACAACTCGTTCTTCATGGAACTAATCCATACCTACAAGAGTCAGAACTCACTCACTGACTGAAGAGACTAATAGGCATTAATTTATTCATGAGGAATCCCACCCATGACCCAAACACTTCCAACTAGGCCCCACCTCCCAACACTGCCACACTGGCAATCGAACTTCAGCATAAGTTTTGGCAGGGATAAATCATATCCAACCATAGCACTTATAAACAACAGAAATTTATTTCTCACACTTCAGGAGGAGGCTGGGAAGTCCAAGATCAAGGCACTAGCAGATTTGGTGTCTGGAGAAGGTCCATTTCCTGGTTCATAGACACGACCTTCTCACTCTAACCTCAATGGTAGAAGGGACAAAGGAGCTCTCTGGGATCTCCTTCATGAGGGCACTAATCCCACTCCCACGACCAAATCACTTCTTAAAGGCCCCACCTCCAAATAATAACACATTAGGGATTAGATTTCCACATATCAATTTTGGGAGAACAGAAACATTCAGTCTATGGCAGTCATGTAGGCATGATCTCAGCTATTCAGATCCCACCCATCTGCCCAGAGCAAAACAAGTATTCAATGTAAATCACATTTTTAAGGTAAACTCATCTGGTTAATCTGGTACAGCATGGCTCAAGGCCTCAGACACACAAAAAATACTCTTATCAGGCAGAGTATTCCAAGGACTCAGAGGTTATCTCCTAGGAGCTGGCCAAGAGCCAGCCCTGAAAACAGATCTTTTTTTTTTTTTTTTTTTTTTTTAATGTGCAGGATTTGAGCAACACAGGCCTGTCGAGTTAACACTTTCCTGCCCTACAGCCAGGTCAACTGCTCTCCATAAGAACCTGGTCTATGCCCAATTAGTATCACGAGAGGGAGTGTGCCATTACTATGTCCCAGGCAGCCTGAAGCAACAGGAAACACCCACTGGCCAAAATGCTGATCCTCCTTTTCTCAGACTGGGTGTTTCCATTATTCTTGAGGTGATACCACTCAAACACCCCAATTCTCACCTGCACTCCACTGCACACTGCCTAGAGAGATGGGAATTGAAGCCCTTTACTGTCCTTTGGGCTAGAAATGCAATCTTTCTTTACCCACATTGTCCCATGGAGGCCAGGAGGACCCATTAAAGCTTGCTTGAAATGGATTTGAAATTGGTGAGCCTAACTTCTTGTGAAAGGATCTATTTGGTTGGAGGGAAAAAACTTACTCCCAGTTCCTTCTTTGGAACTTTAACTGGACTACCTCGGAAACAATTCTTTGCAAGGCTGGGATGCTACCCTGCAGAATAAAGCACATGCTTTGGATAGGCAATGCTCCATGTCTCTCATAGCCAGAATGCTTGGATCTGGGACAGAAAGGATAGAGGTGAGAATGATGCCATTCATAATGATACCCAAAGACCCACTCTCAACATTTAGCTTAAAACAAGGCCAGACCAGGAAAAATAGTGCATACCACGTTAAAGAAGTTGGACTTCATCCTGGAGGTAATGGGAAGCTATTGAAGTAATTTGCTTGGGCTATGACAAACTTAGATATATATTTTAAAAATATTGCTCTAAACTCAATGCGGATTGAGAGGGATAAGAATGGGTGGAGGTTACTGCATTCATTAAGAAAAAACTGACTAAACTAAGTTAGTGTCAGTGGGAACAGAAAGGAATTTAGATAAAAATATATTCATGGAGTAAAACTGACATGTGCTGGAAAGAATTTAGCATGACAATTATGTTCTGAGAAGAACAGAGAATCAAGGGCCTCCTCCAGTAGGGAACGAAGGAAAGAGTAACATCAAGCATGACTGATGACACATGGATGGGGTTAACACATCTTTATTAAGTTAATGTTGAAGGAGGAATTTGAGGAAGATTACTCTGGAGGCAATAAGTCACAGGCCCTGGATGAGGGAGAAACAAAAGCCAATGAGACCTAGATAGGGATGTGACAATGAGAATAAAAAAGTGCTGCCTGTAATCCTAGCACTCTAGGAGGCCGAGGCGGGCGGATCGTTTGAGCTCAGGAGTTCAAGACCAGCCTGAACAAGAGCAAGACCCCGTCTCTACTAAAAATAGAAAGAAATTAGCTGAACAACTAAAAATATAGAAAAAATTAGCCGGGCATGGTGGCACATGCCTGTAGTCCCAGCTACTTGGGAGGCTGAGGCAGGAGGATCGCTTGAGCCCAGGAGTTTGAGGTCGTTGTGAGCTAGGCTGACACCACGGCATTCTAGCCCGTGCAACAGAGTGAGACTCTGTCTCAAAAAAAAAGTGTAAGCACTAGTGAATTTGTACAAGAAAAATCCATAAACTCTGATGATGGATTAATAGAATACCATACGCTAAGAAGTAAAAAAAAAATAGTTAGATATGACTCCTGTGTTCCAACATTTAATTCCTGGCTAAAACACCAAAGTCACATGACTAGAGTACAATGATAAATGAAATTGTTAATTCTAATAAGAAACTTATATTTTAATTGTTAATGTATGGCTAAATTATTTTCTTCCATTTGGCACAAAATTCTCATTATACTTAGAATCATTATTCCCATCGGGATAAGAAGTTTTCTCGCCCAGAATTAAACTGATTGCCAAACTACCATTTGTGCTGACAATATTTAAGAGCACTAGCTTTTGTTTCTAAGTTCCTCTTGCTCCCTGATGAATGGCGATTTAGTTTGTGTAACTGTTTAACACACCAAGTTTTAAAGCCTGATTGTAACTTTTAGTTCAAGATGTTTGACCTTTTATCCACATTAAAATATCTGAAAAACATTTGGAAACCTCAGCTGAAAGATCAAAGAAAATTCTGTCACCAAAGTTCCTGACCTTTCTACATTTCTGAGAAAAGGAATTAAGACTTCAGGCTTTCTTAATACACATTTGAAACCAAGTTCATTGATTGAGGGCTTTCGGTTCTGCATTTGTCTCCTCGGCCTCAGCTAACGTCAGTGTGAAATCTGTGGCTCTCCATCCATTACTTTCTCTTTTTTCCTCCAGCCTCTATAAAGTTCAAGTGACTTTCAGTGGAGTAAATGATTGAAAAATACAAGTCCAGATTCTGAGCCTATATTACCAAAATGGTCAGGATCTTAAACCAGAATGCTAAAACATCAATAATTATACCACTAGTTATGAGAGGGTTTACTCAAATTTGGAATCTCACACTTGTTTTCATTTTAGTAAAACTGAAAATTTTGTGTTCCTTCATTTATCCATGGAATGATTGCTCGTGGAGGTCTACTGTGTGTCAGGTACTTAAGATATATCAGTGAACAAAACTAAGAGCTTTCACTCACAGAGCTTGCACTAGAGTGGCAATATAAAACAATAAGCATAGCAAATAAGTAAATCTATGGTATGTGAGGAGGTGATTAGTGCTCTGAGAAAAAGAAAATGCAGAGGAGAGTAGGGAGGAATAAGAAGAGTTGGGCAGGGTGGAGGAGCTGCTGTATTCAACATGGAGATCAAGTAGACCTCATGGAGAAAGTAAAGTAGGGACATAAACCTGCAGGATGTGAGGGGAATATCCGGGGAAAAAGCATCGCAGGCAGCAGAAGCAGCAAGAGCAAGGAATCTACCACAGGTTGATGCCTAGAGAATGTTCCAGAAATAGTAAGGAGGCCAGTGTGAGTGGAGTGGAATAGGCCAGGAGGACAGTGGAAGGAGAGGTAGTCAGACCAGTACCATGAAGAGTGTAGCTCACCAGGGCTTTATGAGCTATTGTAAGGACTCTGGCTTCATGCATTGTCTGTTTTGTTTTTGTTTTTAACGACCTTTTTAAAAATTTGTTTTAGCAGAGGAGGTAGGCTGTAGCAAGCTTAGGCATTTATAGGCGCTCAGATGTACCTATTGACAAACTCAAGGCCCCATTTAACCTGACCATAACTATGAAATCTTCTTTTTTTTATCCCCAAATGATTAAAAAAATAAATAAATCAGACTTGTAGGAAGTAAGTAAGTAGGAAGTTTCTGCTAGTTAAGCTATATTTTCACCACCCATCCAAGACATTCATGTCTATTTCTATCTCTATGCCTTTGCACATTCCTCTTGCACTACAGTTTGTACATTTTGCCTGGTAGCAAACTCCTCTCCTTTGCTGAGGTCTACTTCCTGGCTCATCCATCCTCAATGATGTTTTCCCCAACTTCACTTACCCATTTCTTTTTCATCTACTCAGCACCTTAACATTTTATCACTTAAGTATTTGCTGTCTTGTGTCATTCCTCTATTATATCACACATGTTACTCTTTTCTTGTAGAGTATGCACTTTCTCAAGTCCAAGATCATCTGTATAAGCTAGCATTTGCAATGTTCATGTCCTCTCAGGCTTTGGTTGTACAGAAATTAGTAAGATCCCATCCCTATTCTAGAGATAGTCAATCTCGAGCGAGAATGATTGGCAAATTAATGATGATGATATTCTGCCATCAATGTACAGTTATGATTCTGATAGTGACAGTACCCTGAATGGAGAGGAAAAGAGGAACCAATATGTATTACACGCCAGTTACCGAGCATATTCTCACGTTATCTCATTTAATCCCTACAGTAGTCTGACAGATAGAGGTTACAAACCTCATTTTAGAAGATAAGGAAATTGATGTCCAGAGAGGTAAAATGATGTGTCCATGATTACTCAGGTGGATATGATCAGTCCTGGGACAGGAGCTAGGTATGCCTTTGATTTTTGTGTAACTACACAATTCTTCCACTTGCCTATTATCCTTTACCAGTCCAAAGAACACAGCAACTAAGAAATATGTTTTATACCAACCAAATAAAATAGCAATTTTTTCATTTATCTTTATGTTACCTTTCAAATATCAGAAGATACCCATAGTAAACATACTTTTCTTTATTTTATAAACTTCAATCTTGTCTCTCCTCAGACTTTGATTTAAAAAAAAAAAACAATCTGGTTGTAGCCACATTTTTCTCTTACAGTTCCTATTATATGTTTGTTTAAAGATCAGTTGAGAAACGAAAATGTCAAGGTGGAATTCTAACTCAGCCTTACATTCATTATAAGTTACTTAATTTGGAGGTTTTAGGTTGTTTCATTAGTAAAATAGAGACACCAATATGAGGACCCTGGAAGAATTAATTAATATTTTTAGACATCTGATACTATGAACCTGAAAAATGCAATTTAGTGAACAGAATTACAAATAGATTTTCATGCATGAAAAAGGCTAAAGGATACGTACATTAGACAATTAAGTGACTTCTCAAGTAACTATTACAGAAATAAATGAAGATCATGAAGACAATCCCAATGAGAACAAATAAAGGCTTGCTATAATATAGCAAAGGAGTTAGCCAACATCATTTACATTTTGCAAAGACTCAAAGGCAGGCTGAGAAGTGGAAATCTTTATAGTAGAATAAAAAGAACCTTCAGGAGTGCCCTGATTAGCGGCTGTGGCATGGGAAAGCTGCAGGTAGGCCACCTAGAAGTGGGGCATTCTAAGTGATTGTTTAAGGGTACATATTTGGCTTTCTTTGGTTGGTCCTAAGTTAGGAATAGAAACAAAAACTAGGAAGTTGTCAATTTTTAATCCAATCCTGGCCATTTAGAGCCAATCGTTACAGAGATTATCATCCTGAATCAATTGCCAAAGCTGGTGGTCTTACTTCCTACAAGTCCAACTTATAGTGGACGGCTTCCTGGGCTGGTTACTGAGATTGTGGGTCAGAGTTCTATTTTTATGTATGGTCTAGCCATTGCCTATTTGTATATTCAGTCTCTCACTGTAGATCTATCAACAGTTAATTTAGCAGATCTCTATGATTTATAGAACTTTATGTATGCTTTAATATATTGTTATTTTTTAATTTAGTTCCAGAATTATCTGAGTATATGTATCAAATTTTCTAAGCATGAACCTCATTAAAATTGACACATGAATAATTTGAGTGTTTCTTTCTCTTGTCAAAAATTTTAAATATTCCAAATGTGACCTAAAATTTCTATCTTGATTCATTAGATGATATATAGAGAGTAGAATAATCATTGTTGAATTCTAAAAAGTTTGCTAACACTGCTAATTACCCTTCCAAGAAAAGTCAGGCTGACCATATATGTGTTCATACTCTTCAAAGGCTTATAGAAAATAAAAAACTGTACCTGGAACTCAAGGTGCTATACTTGAAACAATATGAAACTTCTGGAAAATGGAATAACTTTTAAAATTCTCCATGACAAAAATCAGAGTAGCCAGCACAGAAAAGGGAACTCAGATATGTGTAGAGAGGGTCATAAGACTACTATAAATATTGTAGCTTTAGTAACTCTTCTCTTGGTCACCTCAAATGAAGGTAGCCAGAATGACAGAGTGGACATTTGTTGTTTGCTTAACTGGATAACTTCTGATTAATGATGCACCCCTCCCCCACTCTCAGTTCTCATTTTTGGGAATGGAATGAGATTCCCTCCTGGCCCTAGTGGGTAGACCCAGGCCTAAGCCAAATAATACATCAAATTTGATGTCCATAATGATTGGTTCAAATGGGATCATGACCTAAACTGGTCTAAACAAAGTAAATTTTAGGACTCTAATGAGAATGCTGGAAGAAATACTCTCACCCTTTCCTGCTGGGCATGAGCCAGGAAGACTGCAACCCCAGTGGCTGTTAGCAGCCATCTTGCAGACACGAGAAAAGTGCAAGTCTGAGAATAAGACCATCAGAAACAAAGCATAGACCAGCAGTGAAGAGAAAGAAACCAGAAAGCAAGTGATGACATCATTTGAATCTAAGTATTTTCTATGTATAGATTAATAGTCTTTTCCTAATTAATTATAAAATAAACAGCAAAGCATAAAGGCAATATAAATAAGGCTAAAGAGGCAAATAATCTCATCATCCATAATTCTACCATGCAAAGGTGACCAAGCTAACATTTCAGAGGGCAGAATTTCAATAGATAGAGTCAACTGGATGAAGACATGCTTATAGGTGGAAAATGAAGGCTATGTTTGAGGAGTGAACCATAAAGGTAACACCATATCATACTCATTATCACTAGCAATAGACAGAAATTACCATGCAAGATTAAACAATTTATTCAGCAAAAGCCCTATGACAAAGATGGTTATTTCTTTAAGGAACAGCTATAAGCACAGACCAAAAGACAGGATTTGACTACAGCCAGCATAAGAAATATGCCTGGTCTAGCCCAGATTTGTTTGATTAGACAAATTCACACATGGAATCTCATTGTCAATGAAAAACCTCAATTCGCTAGCTAAGGCCAAAGCAAAGGTCATTTCTCTGAAGGAGAATGCCCTCAGGAAGCTTTCCATCAAGAAATGTGCTTTTCAGCCCACACAGGAAGTAAAATTGGCAGCCATGTACTTTGTGTGATTTCAGGACTACAAATTGGTCAGAAAAGTGCTTTCACTTTGGGCCTTTTATCTACCCTCCTACTTATGCCAAAAGCTCCCATCTCAGAGAAATTTTAGTGACTTAGAGAATAAAGCATAGTGCATTAGTCCTAAAGATATATATAGATATAGATAGATATAAATATAGAAATATAAAATATATCTATATATAAATATATAAAATATATCTATATATAAATATATAAAATATATCTATATATAAATATATAAAATATATCTATATATAAATATATACACACACATTTTAATCTCTAAAAGAAATGAAATTTGACTGAGCCAGTGTTATATAAATGCGCCAGAGATAGTTCCTGTGTACTAACCTAAAATGGCCCCAATGTTATTTACTCCTTCACAGTAGGCTGAGACCATTAGCTGAAAGCCCATCAACACCAAACTCAAATTCTCACACATCTAATTGCTTTAAATATAATCCAAATAAACATATTTTTAGCCATTCAGAGCCTACCTACTTTATATACCTCATGAAACTGCACCCAACATCTGCTAACCATAGATAAGACAAAGCCTGTAGCTATAAAAGATGCCAAAACTGTTGCCTTCAGAGTTCTCTGACCTAGAAACTCCCCACCTTGCTGCTGAGCAACATCACCTAGACACATAAGCCCCCTGCCTGATTTCACCCTCTCCCCTGGGAGCTCCCTGCTCTATTCCTCTTTTAGGTGGTGGCCTCATGCTGCTATCTCTGAAAGGGCTTTTACTGGGAGGGACTTCCCCTCTCATGCATCCCCATCTAAGCACTACCCAGTAAAGCTTATTTTGTGTTACTGCCTCTCATGGTCCTGTCTCTTCCTTGTTCAACCCCCAAATCTCCAAACTTGCCAGAGCCAACTGAGTCCAGACTTTCTTAATGCATTTGTACCACCTTGTACAGAAGAAATGTACTCTCAAAATCTTATTAATGAAATAAATTTCATTATATATTAATATGCTTCTCCTACTCACCCAAGTTTTGAACTGACTAAAAACAAAGGAGTCAAGGGGATGGTGATCAAATTTCTAAAGAAACTACTGAATACTATGGCATTCATGTGTAGCAGCAATGGGTTCCTAATGCTGTACCCAGAATCAGACAAATTTACCCCCTTAGTCCCAGGAAGAGCTGGCAATCCAACCTTCCCACTCCAGGAGCAGGTTAGAGCGCATGCTTTCTCCAAGCAGATGTACCCCATTGGGAT
This sequence comes from Propithecus coquereli, assembly GCF_000956105.1. NCBI lineage: Eukaryota > Metazoa > Chordata > Mammalia > Primates > Indriidae > Propithecus > Propithecus coquereli. The sequence continues at coordinate 3,748,042 of NW_012153507.1, forward strand.
AGCCAGAGAAAGGGGCTCAGTCTTTCACTAAGAGCAGCAGGCAGAGAAATCACTGAGTGACAGGGAAAATACAGGCCCAGAGTTTCCTAATGGATGCCCCTTCACATAGAATGAAGCAGCGGCATTGGGAATAAGTGTTCTTCCTTAATAATCATATTCTCTTTTGCAATTGCAATTTATCATAAAGGTGGAAATGTCTCTGTGGAGAAAGTGTAGACTCCCAAATGATATGATTTTATTTGAGAACTACCAAACTTTTACAATCATACTTTTAAAGGTGGAATGCTATTATTCCTTCTGATAAGATACATATTCAAAAGTTCAAATTATATCAATGAAAAAGACTAAATTTATTTTTTATGTTTTGAATAATAACATATAAGCCTAAAAATACATCAACGTACTGAATGAAACACATGGACTGACAAACCCTTTGAAAATTTCATATTGTATTCTCTACTCAGTAAACAGTTTGGGGTTAGTTTAGAACATATTCTAGTGAATGCAGTTACTTCCGGCTTTTCAAAATGAACAGTTCCATCTCAGTTCAAAGAATGAAGAGGCACTAAACTCCAGCAATGGTGACAGCCTAAAATATAGCAACAAAGGAGAGGAAAACATGTGTGGGAACACATCACCCTAAGTGTCTCCAAGGCAAGTTGTAGCATCATATTTATCAAGTGACAACCTTGATTACCAATTCTATAAGCTCACATTTCTGGCTAACATGCCTCCTCTGTATTATGAGGCATACTTGTAAATATCAATTGGACTGAAATGAAGCATACAAAACTTAAGTCACAGGAAACAAGAAGGAAAAGTTTTAAGCACATGAGAACAAGGGGTTATATAAGGGTGCTATGGCTTTAACTATAAACCCTGAAACCCTGAGCATGTTGTGACACTGTTGTGACATTTAAGAAGAGTTACACCAGACAATTTAGATTTCACTGACATATGCTGTATAAATTCTTTAATGTTTAGCTTATCTTGCACTAAACAGCAGAAGAATACTTAGTAAGTGCAAGTAGGTCAACATCACTTTAATTTGCATTATCAGTTCAGAAGAACATTTTACACTATATGTGTTGTGATAAAACACTGTGTCATTTCTGTCACCCAATGCAGAGTATTTTTAGGTCTTTGCACATTATGTGTAGAGATATTTGGTATTGCCTTTAATGTAACTTGCCATCTGTGTTCTAGTTTCTAAGCATTGGCAGAAGCAAGCTAAAAGCATTGGCCAAACTTCAAGGGGTTAAGATTTTTGCTAACAAATATGGACTATTTGATATGAAAACCATCATTGTTTGATATGTCAAATAAAACATTTGTCAATCAAAAGTCTTTAAGCACTGGGCTATGTGACATTTACTCTTTTATAAACCAACAAAGTCCCTGGTGGCATGCCTTTTTTCCTCTCATTTAAATAGTGGTAGGAGAACAAATCATACTTCAGGGCAAGTTGATAACTGCCAGTCACGATTCCTGCCTTGTTTACTATAATGAGGAGGGTAATAAATGCATCTGACCATTTCGGCTGGCATTTGCATAGATGAATGATTTGTCCAGTCAGTCGCTCTCCAGTGATTTGGGTCTTTTTGTCAGCACAAAGAGCATTCAGTCTCCCTGGAATTTACAGCAGCCAAGCTCTCATTAGCAAACATCCTTTACCATGAATGATTCAAATAATTACCACTGAAATAATAAACTGTTTCACAAAAACATTTTATTTGATGGCTCCAAACATCAACTTTTCTGAATTGTTGACATTCAAATAAGCCAGAGAGCTTCATTGTTAAGGAACAATGGTGCTCTTGTTAAAGGGTGGGCATTGTTTTACCTCCAATAGACCTTTAAACTTGGCTGGCTATCAAATGCATCCCTCAAACTGCCAGCCAACATTCTGGGTAATCAGAGGGCATGTACCAGATGGAGCAGTTAAAACTTTACATATTCAGACTCCAGGAAATATTCTTTAGATTTTCTTTTGAGGTTGCAAACCTAGAACTCCAGATTAATTAGCAGCTGCTACTTTGTATCTTTTTTGCACCTATTGGAGCCAAATAATATTAAATGTCCTCACTTATACTGAGCTGTTCAAGTGTGAGTTCTTTGCTGTAATGGTATTCTATGTGTATAATTAAGTGTTATTTGATATAGTTTTGGAGTTCGAACAAATGAGCAAGCAACAATTATACCTTATTATGATCTTCTCTAGTGCATAGCCATAGGGTTGCTCTCAGTGCATTACCAAATTCATACCACAAGGCAGGCAGCAGTTCCTGTTATCAACTTTTTTCACCCTCTGCGCCATGCATAATTTAGAGAGTTTTATTAATTTTGAAGTGGTTTAATGTATGCGCATGTTCTAAAGATCTAGGTAGATTGTATGACTAAGTTTAGCTTTCATAGAGCAATTGTTTATGCATGTAAATGTCTGAAAAAATATTTTCCCTCAAATCTTAAAAAGCTATGGTTTCATTTTAAATAGATTAACTGGCACATTGCACCTTTTTCCTTACCTGCAAGGAAAAATTCAGGAAGGGAACAAGTGGAATACATTTCTGTGCTTTGCAAATTTCCTCATTACTTTGCTTTCGCTTTCAAATTTAGACACGTTATATATAGCAAGAATGAAAAACCGTCAACAATACTGAAATACCTTGACGTTCATACAAAATTACAACACGATACAGGAAGATCGTGATCATTGGTAAGCAAAATTTTAAAATGTTAACTTTGCAGATTATCTTAAAGATATTAATAAAAACTAACTAGATTATATAGACCCTATAGCGTCACTCTCATAGAAGTCAACAATGTCAAAATTACCCTTCAAGATGTGCCTGATACATACGGCCACTTAAAATGGCATGCAATTCCTTAAGCTTCCATTTCTATCTCACAAAGATAGATGCAAATTAGAAACATAATTTGTCATACTTAAAATAATTTAGTTTATTGGGACGTTGTATCCAAATTCTCAAGTTTCTCCTTTGCTACTAGCTCAGAACCTTTTACTCTGAACCGTGTAGCTTTTTTGTTTCCCCTTCCTGATGCTGCCTGTTCTGGTTGGTAATCATGGGCGAGCATACAGAGCCCATTTTTCATTTTGTTATTTGGCTTGTCAAATCAAAGGTCAAGAGATGATGAAGAAACCCCAAAATAACCCAGGATTGGCAGATTTTCCCCCAAGTTTTCTAACAGAATTTGGTGCTTAAGAAAGTGAGGGAATAAAGAACTGGCTATAGCCATAAATCATGCAGGCAAGAGCTTTCTAAGTTTTGCACGGTTTCACTGCCTGGTGCCCAGAGGCCCAGAAAAGAAAAGAGAGGCGTCCTACCATTAATAGTGCCATCCTCACAATCTCAGGGCTGGGGGCACGTGAGGCCAGCTTTCTGACACCGGCTCATCGTTTATGACTGGAGATGTTGACAAAGAATAAGTGCAGCCTTAACTCTTTAGCTGTGATCCCTTTCAGACACGACTTGATATATGAGGGATATAGAATCATAGAATGTCAGTGCCAGAAGCGACATCAGGATCACAGTAAGCAGCAGAACTTGTACTTGAATCCGGGTCTCTTGACAGCTTAGACAAAGGTCATTCTCTTAGTTAGACCATCACGATAGGCCCCAAAGGCCCCAACCTTATTTGTGAGTACCTTTCTCATTACAAGTTTATCCAGACAGGCACATGCCCTAAACATGTATGAACTTTCTTTCATGTTAATAAAAATGATGACACAGTGTCATCAAGTGACAAAAGTGACTCGTGGTCAACAGGTCCTTTCATAGGGATGTCACTGTAGGTACTTGGACAAAAATCACACATGGCAGTGTTGGTAGTTCTTCCCCAGAGACTGAAAGTGTGGCAGGGGTGTTGCGCTAAAAGGAATACGCTCTTTCTAAAAAACAGGGATTTTGTTTGTTTGTCCAACAAATATTCCAGAGACTGCTACTATCAAATTGTAGAGATGTTTTTAAGCCCAGATCTTCAAGTCACTTGGGCAAAGTATTGTTTTCAGTTTAATTTGCAGGCGAGAGGAGATAGGTCCATAATTCCTTGTAAACAGTTAATGCATCTCTTAAGTTGTCTCAAAATATTGATGTGCTTGATATTGTGGTTTGGTCATAGGATTTAGTCAAGTATTTTAATTTTTAATAAATGCTTTGATAAAGTTGAATTTCATTATAAGCTCTGTTTTGAGCTGAATCGTGTCCCTCTAAACCCAAATTCATATGTTAAACTCAAGTACTTATGCACTGCAATACAAATACAGGATGTGATTGTAGTTGGAGATAGAGCCTTTAAAGAGATGATTAAGTGAAAATGATGCTGTAAAATGAGCCCTAATCCAATCCGACTGGTGTCCTTATAAAAAGAAGAAATTTGACACAAAAGGAGACAAAAGGGATTTGAGTGCACAGAGGAAAAAACATGTGATGAGACAGCAAGAGGGTAGCCATCTGCAAGCCTAGGAGAGAGGCCACAGAGGAAGCCAACCCTGCTGGAATTTTAATCTTGGACTTGCAGCTTCCAGAATGGTAAGAAAGTGAATTTCTGTTGTTTAAGTGACCCAGCTTGTGGTATTTTGTTATGGCAGCCCTAGTAAACTAACACAAGGTACTTGAACACAAAACTTTCTCTAACATCTGAATACCCCTGTTGAGCTCACTACCTGAAATGTGTTTCCTGTCTCTCTACCTTTTGCCTGGCTAGCTCCTACGGATCTTTCACTCCTAAGCCTAGACAGCACCTCCTCCAGTGAAGGAAGACTTCCTTCACTGTACAGGTACCCTCCTACAGGTCAATAGCATGTCTTGGTAAGCAGGAAACCCAAGTTTGCACTCCTGCATGCAGCAGCCAACAGTTAATAGGCTTGGCATTTGACCTCGCTTTGCCCCATTTTAATGGAAAAGAATGCAATATGTTACAAATCTCATGACACTGTTGGCTTGCTCCTCTGTAAGGAAAGCAAGAAAGTTCCAGGTACATGTGCCCTGCACTAGCTTTGGTGAAACGTTTTCTTAGTTAGGGTTGGTAAAAAAAATCAAACCAAAACAAAACAAAAAAACCCAAAAGGTGTAGACCAAAGAGTTAGAATTGGGGTAGGCAAGAAAAGTTTCCACTAAGGGGTTGGCATAATGTAAACCCACAGTGAGAACAATGCAAGAAAGAGAAATTTGGGGAAATTTTCTGTTAGAACGCATATGCAATGGAAAATCACCAACTTTAGAAATAGAATAAATAGTAATGTAAAAGTAGGATTGCTAAAGTCCTAGACTTAGGCACTAAGACTTGCAAAATTCTGTGCCATACTGACAGTTAATCTACTGGAGGCACATATACACACACATGAACACACACATATGTACACATACACATGCTCACACTCACAGACCTATAAACACACACATGTACATGCATATACATGTGTGCATGCAGTTGACAGAGAGGCTAACTGGACACTCGCAAGAAGGAGCTGTGGTTCATCAATGATTTTATGTAGAAATATGTATTTTTTGTTCAGTCTTTATTAGACTATGTTTTCATATCCAATCTGATGTAGAAAGTCTTCCAATTGGGCAGCACTTAAGTAAAGCAAGAAATTCACCTACCGGAACTACCCGCTAACCCTGAACTTCCCCAAGAGTGGGAACTTCTTTTACTGCATTTGCAGTGCCTATTGGCACAGGACCTCAAACTCAGAATTTAAATATTGTTTTTAAAGTGGAATGGACTAAACGGGTGAGAAAAAGAGAGTAGAGCCAGGAGAGAGACAAAGAGGAGAACAAGCTTTCTTAGTCTTATTCATTCCTCTACTACTCGCTTTAAACACACAGGCTCTAATAGTTGCATTCATTCTTTTAGTACTTGAACTTCTCCTAAATGACCATGTTTATCATGTATCTTTTTTGTTTTGAAAGAAATGGATTTGAATCCAACTTTTCAGAGTTCAAACAACAAATTCCACCTTTTCTAGCTTACTGGTTGAAATACAACCACAACGCTTCTGATGACTTCTGTCTGACTCTAAATAGTTACCATGAAATAATTATAGATGCTTTCTCCTGTTATATGGAATAATTGCCTCTCCCACCCTCAACCTTGAACGTATTCACTAAGCTTTAATCATCACAAAAATTTATTTATGCAAGGAAATAACAAGTTATTCACTCAGCTCAATTTATTCACCATTGTCTTCTGATTTCTTCACACTACTTAATTTATCACATCAGGGTGAAATGATTAGTTTATCTCACCTTGACACAGCTATAGACCACTAACAAAACATGTTTGTGGCATTCTTGCTAGATGCTTACTCTCTGGTAATAGCTATCTCCTGAATTACCATTGGTTGGTATTTCCAAGTCAAAATAAGCATGTGACCAGCAGGTAAATTTCGTCAATAATAAATCAGGACAAATAAGGGCATCAAAGAAAATGCCATCTCTTAGGACCAGTATACATGATAAGGCATTGTTTCAGATCAACATCTGCTTTTATTCTTCATCATAAGAAAGGCCCAATTAACACCCACAGTTTAAAAAGATGCAACTTTTTATTTATCTAAGACTCTACTGCTAAAAACCTTGCCAGATTTACAATTCTAAAGACAACAGCTTTTTGTAAATGTGTTTTATTTGCAGTTATAATATCTATAGTTAAATCAGTTCATTAAAAATAGAATTGTAAACTATCTTCCAAGCTGCCATATTTGAGTGTTTAAAACAAAAATGATTTAAATTATATCCTTACACTGCATTTGTGTAGAACTGTGAAGTCATCTAGTATATAAAATTATGTCCTTATAGGAAATCATTCTTAATTAAGATAGAGGTTAGAACTGTATAATTTTACATTACACAACTAGTCATTCAACTCATTGTCCCTAAGCACTTTAACATGGTGGCGTTTACTACACTTAGCTTCTAACGAGTTGTTACCTGTCTGAGTCTCAGGGAATGAGCAACAGTATATAGTCAATGAAAAAAGTGACACCTTCTTAAGCCCAGAAATAACAATACAACACACTCTAGCTGCAAAGCCTTCACAGTCTGGGTAAAAACAGGCTGTATTTTGCCTTTTGAATTATATTATTTTTTATAGCCCTATCTGGTTTCATTATTTTTGCAAGAAAGCTAAGGTACTTTTTTCTTTTAATAAGAGAAGAAAAGATTTGAGAGTTTCCATGAGGCTATGGTATAAGGGAGGGCAGGAGCAGGAGCACTGAACTGAGAGCCAGGTGATCTGGGTCCTACTCTGCTAATTGTGATTGGGGTTTGTGTCTTAATCGCTCTCTACCTTTATGTCTTCATTGTTAAAATAGGAATACTAATAGACACCCTGCCTGCATAGTTGTTATGAAGATCAAATGAATTAATAAATGGGAGAGTGCTTTGGAAAAGTTAAAAGTGCCACTCAAGCTTAGTTATTCCTATTTGTCTTTCATATTCATCGGAAACCCCATTTATAATAAGGCTCTCCTGGAAAAGTAGCTGTTTCTTGAAATCCCATGAAAGCTTTGTCTTTGTATTATCTCTTATAGGTTCCCTTGGAAGTTCAGCAAGTTTCTCTGTTCCCTACTGTGCTATGCATACATTGCCCAAAGCAATTCTAGGGCCGGCCCCAAAATGGGCAGCCTGCTCTGCACATGGCCTGTTCAGTGAGATACGTGCTACAGTGATGAGATTAAAAAGGCACACACTGTTTACAGTGTTTTTCTGATACAAAGGTAACACATTTTTAATAGAAAATTTTGAAATGACAGGAATGTACAAAGAAAGAAAAAAATATAAACTATGCTCAATCCTACTACCTAAACATAAGCATTGTTAATATTTTGATGTATGTCATATATATCCTCCTGGCCTCTTTTCCATGTATATATAATACACATTGTATATTTGACAATATATATATTATTATGGACTGAATGTTTGTGTTCCCCAAAATTCAAATGTTGAAGCTCCAACCCCTAATGTGACTGTATTTGGAGATAGGGCATTTAGGAGGTAATTAACATTAAATGAAGTCAAAAGGGCAGGGCCCTGGTCTGATAGGACTAATGCCTTTATAAGAAGAGATACCAGAGAGTTCCCTAATCCCCCACTTCCAAGCCAGGTGAGGTCACAGCAAGAAGGTAGCATCTGTGAGCCAGGAAGAAAACCCTCACCTGGAACCAAATTATCTGGCATCCTGATCTTAGATGTCCAGCCTCCAGAACTGTGAGAAATAAGTTTCTGTTGTTTAAGTCATTCAATCTGTGGTATTTTGTTATGGTAGCCCAAGCAGACTAGTACCCACATATTATACACTTCTTATAGCATTTAAGGTTTTTTTACTTAGCAGTGTATTGTGAAAATTTTTCCATGCATTAGCAATTCTATAATGTGATTTTAATGGCTTTAAAAATCACAAAATACGGATACTACCTAAATTTGTTTAAAATTTACTATTATTGGGCATTTAGATAATTAGAACTGGGCCTATTATAAATAATGCTGTGATAAATGTCCTTGGATAATTTTACCTTTTTGTGTAGCTTTCATTCCTCAGAGTAGAAGTGCTAGACTTAAAAAAATGACTATTTTTAAACCGATTGATATATTTATTAAAATGTCCTCCAGAAAGACTGTATTAATTTATACTTCTACTGACAGTTATTTGAGGTGCCTGTTTTCAAGAACTCTCACCAACAATAGGCACTATCATTGTAAATGATATTTGTCAATTTGAAGGCAAAAAGTTATCTCATTACTATTTTAATTTGTATTTTTAATTACTAAGCTATTGAATTATTAATATATGTTTGTTTTGGATTTATTATGTAGGGATAGAAAGGAAAGAATCTCCTTCATTACATATATTATTACAACTATGAACAATTTTATTATTAAAATTTTAATTTTATAATACGTTAGATACTTTGTTTTATGAGACACACTTCACCACATGTAGAATATACCTAATACCATCACCAGTTCTGTAGTTTCCAACATCACTGACACAACTTCACTGCTTTGCCTTTCATAATTCTTAGGAAACCTCAGAAATATAGAGTTTGGATAAGTTTTATGGAAGCTGGAATTTAAGTCTAAATTAGCTTTAAAAAATCTTATAAGAATCCTTAATACAGAACAATATAGAGTGCTTCAAGGTAAATGATATGCTGGTAATATTATAGTAAGACTTCAAAATAAGTAAATTTATTTTTATTACCTGGGTGTTTTTTTCTCTAGCCTTAATTATTTACTTACTCTTCATCATGGCACATAATAGATGCAAAATAAATATTTGTTAGATGATTAAATGGATCAATAGGGGAATCATCTATTATTTTCTTATTTCAAATAAAAGTAAATAACATCTAATTCTATTCTAAAATGTATTCCTACCCATAATGTTAATTCCTACCTCTAATGTTCTCCTCTGTAATGTTAAATTTGTCTTTTTTCCTATAAGATCTGCTGAAAGACCATCTTACTAGAAATTACTGAGTGGCTAAAGGTTTAAGAGATTGCTCTTCTAATTCTCTAACTCAATGACCAAGTCTTTGGCTGAATTTCAAGTAACAAGGCAGAAAATTAGGGAAGTGCATATGGTTCACAGTTTCTCTAAGTCAGATGGAGAACAAATGACATGTAAAGCTCTCTATTTATTCTTTTGTTTATCAGCAATTACTATAGAAAATTTGCTATAAATTGGCCTCGGGAAATTCATTGTTTATTTTGTTTTTGCAGTACATTACCCCAGGAGGCTTTTTGATCTTTATTTTCTTTGACTGAGATTAACCTTGATCTACCGTCCACTTTTGTCCGTTCCCAAAGAAAATATCTTTTTTATAAAATTAGTATCTGTTTTGTGGTCGTTCGTGAAGAGGCAATTACTGAAAGATCTGTCATAACATTTTTAATACAGCTAAAAAAGAGTTAAAAGAAATTTTCTTCAAAAAGACCAGTACAAAAGTACTCCTACATGTACTAGGCTTTCGGATGCCTCAAATATTTTCATGAATGAAAGCCCTTTTGGTTATTTTCATTATAGGGGAAATTCTTTTATGGAAAATTCAAACTAACAAAGGAAGCTCAGATTGCAGTTCTAACATTTTTTAGCAGAGTTGACCAAACATGAGTCCTAAATTGACGTATTATGAAACACAATAAATAAGGTTTCAAAGGCTGGCTAACACTGCAAAGCTTTTTGAAACAGACATCTCCTTTATGTATCTATCTTTCTGGGAGTTCATGGATCGTGAGAGGACGTGGAATTTGGAGGCTTCTGGTTATTCTTACAATAGCCACAGCTAACAGGGAGCTGAGCAGTGAGGGTCAGTCACTTCCTGTAGAATCATCTGTGATAAATTGTTCCTGTTGCCAGCCTGGAAGTGGAAGAGCTCTTATACTGCTTGACCAGGCAGAGTTATTAAAAGACTGCACCAGCATTGTGAAAGGTTAATTGCTAATGGGTAAACAGTTCAACTCAAACAATTTCTGTTGAATTCCTACTTTGTCCGAGGCATAAAGATGACAGTGATGGCAGCTATAGTATGGGTGGTGGTGGTGGTGATGGAGGTGGAGGTGGTGGTATGTGTGTGTCTGTGAGGGAGAGAGAGTTACAAAGAGGAATGACCTAGTCCCCGACCGCAAATGTGGTGAATGCTGTCATGAGCTATGGTGAATGCTGTCAAGAGCTGTGGGAGCAAAGTGGCAGGAGGCAGCCATTCTAAAAGATGGGGAAGAGGAATGGATCACCCAGGAGAAGCCCAGTGGTTCTAGATTCAGGGTACAAGAGATCGAAATTAAACTTAGTGGAGTGGATTAAAATGCAGAGGACAATTTTAGAAAGAAAGAGGTCTTATAGGTAGCCAAAGAAGCATAGCTGAGACAGGCTAAGGATTAGTTAACCAGAGAGAGAGAGAGATAGACAGACAGAAAAAGAACAAGAATCTGGACCAGCCCAAAGCCCTCAGTGAGATCTAACTCCTTTCAAGTTCTTATGTATAATAGTCCACCTACAAAGAGAATGTTTGCTCCATCACTAGAGTGCAAGCTCCGTGGAGGCAGCCAATTTGTCTGTTTTGTTCATTACTGCCACCCCCTCAAAGGCACTGGGCACTAGTAAGCACACAAAAATATCAGCAGAAAGAGTGTATGAATGTAAGTGATGGACAACTTACAGAACCAGAATGGAGGCCTGTGTTCCAGAAGCTACAGTTTGGGGAAATGCCTCCCCACCCCAAGATATCAGTTGGTAGCATAAACTTGTGAACAGTGCATTGTCAGAAATGTGCAGGATATAATAAGATATTGATTAGAAATTTTTTATTCCCCGGAATTGGCATCTAGGACCCAAGACTTAAAATAAAGAGGAATCAATTTCCCTGTAGTATAAAGAGGTCAGAAAACAATTGGAAACAAATACATCCCCAGAGCTTATTAAGAAGTCATCAGATTGGCTCTGCTACTGGAGGAGGTGGATCCAAAGGAATCACTGGAGCCATAAGTCATCAGCTCAGTGGACAGTGCTGTGTGGATTTTCTTTTTCTTTCCTCCTTCCTAACAGCCCTTGACTCCTCTGCCAATTTGGAAAAAAGACTTTAAGAGAATTGCTTGTATTACCAGACTTCAAGCTATGCTACAAGGCTATAGTAACTAAAACAGCACGGTACTGGCACAAGAACAGAGACGTGGACCAATGGAATGGAACTGAGAACTCAGATATAAAACCATCCTCATATAGCCATCTAATCTTTGACAAAGCAAACAAAAACATACACTGGGGAAAAGAATCTTTATTCAATAAGTGGCACTGGGAAAATTGGATAGCCACATGTAGAAGACTGAAACAGGATCTGCACCTCTCACCTCTCACAAATATCAACTCACGGTGGATAACAGACTTAAACCTAAGGCATGAAACTATAAGGATTCTAGAAGAAAATGTTGGAAAAACTCTTATAGACATTGGCCTAGGGAAAGAATTTATGAAGAAGACTCCAAAGGCAATCACAGCATCAACAAAAATAAATAAATGGGACCTGATCAAATTAAAAAGCTTCTGCACAGCCAAGGAAACTATCACGAGAACAAACAGACAGCCTACAGAATGGGAGAAAATATTCGCATGTTACACATCCGATAAAGGGCTGATAACTAGAATCTATATATAACTCAGGAAAATAAGAAAGGAAAAAATCAAACAACCCCATTAAAAAGTGGGCAAAGAACATGAACAGAGACTATTCAAAAATAGACAGACTAATAGCCAATAAACATATGAAAAAATGCTTAATATCTCTAATCATCAGGGAATCTTTAATCATCAGGGAAATGCAAATCAAAACCACAATGAGATATCACTTAACTCCAGTAAGAATGGCTTTTATCAAAAAGTCCCAAAACAACAAATGTTGGCGTGGATGCAGAGAGATAGGAACACTCATACACTGCTGGTGGGACTGCAAACTAGTACAACCTGTGTGGAAAGTAATATGGAGATACCTCAAAGACCTAAAAGTGAGACTACCATTTGATCCAGCAATCCCATTACTGGGCATCTACCCAAAGGGGAAAAAGACATTCTATAAAAAAGACACCTGCACTCAAATGTTTATAGCAGCACAATTCACAAGTGCAAAGATGTAGAAACAACCCAAGTGCCCATTAATACATGAATGGATTAATAAAATGCGGTATATGTATACCATGGAGTACTACTCAGCCACAAAAAACAATGGTGATCTAGCACCTCTTGTATTATCCTGGATAGAACTGGAGCCCATTCTACTAAGTGAAGTATCACAAGAATAGAAAAACAAGCATCACATGTACTCCCCCTCAAATTGGTATTAACTGATCAACACTTACGTGCACATATAGTAGCAACATTTATCAAGTTTCAGGAAGGTGGGAGGGGGGAGGAGAGGATGGATATATTCACACCTAATGAGTGTGGTGTGCACCATCTGGGGGATGGCACACTTGACCTTTGACTCGGGCGGGGCAAAGGCAATATATATAACCTAAACATTTGTAACCCCGTAATATTCTGAAATAAAAAAAAAAAAAATTCCTGTAGAGATTGAGATTGTCTGTAAGAAGAGGAGACAGGCCTCTCTTTCACTCTCTGGTTGAACATGTACTTATGTAGTGTACTACTCTGGGTGCCTTTCTGAGTAGAAAGAAAAGAGAGGGATGGCAGGGCAAGGAGAGGACTAGACAGGTGGCCTTACTCCCATCACTGAGTGTGGCGAGGATGGCTGGGTTCTCCATTTGTCAAACATGTCTCCATAAAGGCACAACTTAGCTGAACTTAAATCAAAAGTAGACTTAAAAATCAAGAAGTAATGAGGTGTATTCCTGGGGCTGAAAACAGGAGTATTGGAGGGGATGAGCCAAGGGGGTCTCCAAGATCAGGGCACTGTGCAGTGAGAGGGGCAACATCCCTGCAGGATCTCCCTGAAGAGCAAGAACCCTCATTGTAGATGACCTGGAGCACCTTCATCTTGTGAGATAGACAGCAGGTGGATACTTGCATCCAGAGGGTGGCCAGGGAAGCAGGGACAGCCATAAGAGGACCACGGCGACACTGAGATGAATAAGAGAGTTTCACCCCTTTCCACTGTCCACCTTCCTGTGCCAACCCAGGGGGAAGGAGAAATTCAGTCAGAGAAGAAGCCAAGTTCCTCTATCAAAGCCAGGCCAGTGCTTGGGAGGGAAGAAAAGACGAACACTAAACTGGATATGAGACTAAAGTTTCCTTTTAGCATTCTGAAAGGAATTCTAAAAGGAATTCTTCTAAAAAGAAAAAGAAACATTTTCTTTTTAATTGAAAAAGCCTGTTGTACATGTTGGTAAGAACTGATGAGACAGGCAGATTTTAACCTATCAATGATTCATTCATCAAATATTTATTAAACACATACTAATATGAGCCAGGCCCTGTTCTAGGCACTGGAGACACAAAGGCAAACAAAACAGCCACTCACTCTCCCTTGTATCCCTGAGCCACACTAGAACTTCCTCATACAGAAGATTATACACTAATTTCACTGAGTTTGCTCTTTCATTATCTGCAATGGTTCAAGTTCCAGGTTTTAAAATACAAAGACATTTTGCCTTATATTATGTAGACATTGCTGTTATTAGCAAACAGCATCATCTTATATGAAAACCTTTATTTTATATAGATATGTACTAAAATTAGATCATTTTAAAAAGCACAATCAAATAATCAAGAGGCCCTCTGCTGTGGTCACATGCATTATTTCCCATGACTCAATAAAGTATGGCATTGGCATCAAGGACATTTTGTTATTTGCTTTTATTGGACACATGCAAGTTTAGAAAATACCTTAAAATCTGCCAACCTTGAAGTGTACAAACAGCACAGCATTGATGTAAATATAAATCACTTAAAATATATCAAAGTAGGAATTCTAGGAGATATTTGATTAAGGAAAAAAATAAGACATCTATTAATATATTTGGCTATATTCACATCTACCTATATAAAGATGTAACTGTCTACTCATACTCATAAATATTTAATTCAGCAATATTATAAATTTGGATTCTTACATTTGAACAGAGTTTACACATTCACTCACTAATTTAACTTTAAAAAAAAATCTTTACTCAAGAAGCCCACTTAAAACATTTTACCCAGAAAGCTAACCGTTTCTTCCAGTTGTTTAAAACAATGGACTACAAAGTATTTCTTTCTAAGGTTCATCTTTATTATTAAATGTACAGACAAACTCAGTAGGCAGAGAGGTTAGGAGCTCAGGCTCTTAAGTTATACCAACCTGGATTCAAATCCTGACATGACTTAGTCAAGATATTTAAGCTGCCTAAGCCTCAGCGTCTCCAACAGCAGAATGGGATAATAATAGTATCTACCTCATAGGGCTGTTGTAACTTAAATAAGATAATGTTTGTGAAGGGCTCAATACGGGTTAATGATTATAATTGTAAATCTACATTAAGAAAAATAACTTCCAGTCATGTTTATTGATGGATCACGAATAGCACTTGGTTGATGTTTAAACTACTGTTGAATTGAACTAAAACACAGTAGGTAAACTGTTTAGTATTAAACAACATAGTCTGAGTAAGGATTGCCATTTAGTCTTTCCCAAACACATTCAAAGGATGGGCTGCATAAGACTCACCCTGGAAACCTTTTGAAAAATTAGGATTCTGGTACCCTGAAGCTTCCAAATCAGTCAGTAGGTCCGGTAATAGGTCATGAATGCATGTTTTTTAAAGTCCCCTTAGGGATTCTGATGGATAGCTAGGTTTTGGAACATTGCCCCAAATGCACTTTCAATTCAATAAAAAAATTTTTCCAGCACTTCTATTGGCCAGATGAGCCTCCGGTGAATGGAAACCCCATCCCAAGAGTTTCCCAGCTAAAGAATGTCCATATCACAGCATCTGCAGCCTCATTCTAGAAGTGTCCTTTCCAACTCTCTAAAAGTTTGGCCAATGTGAGAAAGTCCCAGAGTGACATAAGAGAAACCACAGGGGAGAGTACCTGACCCTGAGCATTTTCCACGGTGTCCGTGCCTCCAACCCAGGGATCAGGAGCTCTTCCCCACCAGAGAGTTGGAACGAGGAGCATGGAGTTAAGATAAAGCAAAACTCTCTCACATCCTCATTGGATTTCTGTTCTTTTGTATCTCTCTGTGCCATCTAATACAATGGCAGTCCATAAATACTCATTGACTAATTGTCATAAGCTTAGAGCCAACCTCCCATTTTATTAGCCCGTAATACATATCACCTATGGGATGTGAATTTCACCAGTGAGGTTTAATTAATATGGCTCTTCACTGAATCCTGTGAAAAACTGCATGCATTTTATTTTCTCCCAGCTTTATGTCTCCTCCTTTTGTAGCCGTGCGTTTTAATCCCCTCTCACATGTTCTCCTTGGTGAAAGTGCCCTATTCTTCCCTGCTCTCTAACACCTCCAGGCATGCCATGGAGTCACATGCTATAGGATATAAATAACAGAAAAACATTCATCTCTGTGGTGGCAGAGAAGCTGCTGCCACAGTTTTTTTTTTTTCCTGGAAACCTGCCTTTGGTGTGACAGTATACTACAGCAGTTTGAAGCATTTTCACAAAACATTTCTGAGTGAAGCAGGGAGCGGGGATGGGGAAGTTAAGATACTGCTGTGGCCTTCACACATCAGTTTATAACTTGCCTAAATATTTATTTATCATCATGTCAACAGGGCTTAAACATGAGCCAATAATTCCTTTCAATCCAGATCTGTATTCTCTGAAGTGTTCTTTTTAGAAAAAAAAAAAAGTTGCTCTGTGCTTCTAAACTTTTACTTCTTTATCACTGGGAAAATATTTATTTGCTTATTTAGTATTTTCTTTAGGAAACTGTCACAAAGATGTAAATTCTAACTGAACAGGCAGTGTGTGTTTCTGTCCACCATTCTATTTCCCCTACTTAGCACAATGAGTGGAAATAGTAGGCGCTTAAAATATCTTTTTTTAGTTAGTGAAGACACTTTAGAAAGAGGGGTTGCAAGACTGACAAGACAAATAAGCCTTTGGAAGACCATTTTGGGGGAGAGAGAACCCTGCATAGATGGGAAATTCTTTTCTTCATGGTTTATAAGGCTTCACGTGATCAAGCCACTTCCTACCGGTCTAGCTCCAGTCATGTCCACCATTCCCTCATTAGTGTCTGATATTCCAGCCATACTGAATTTCTTTCGTATGCTTTTGCCTATGGGCCTTGGCGTATGCTGTACCATCTGCCAGGGACATGTTCCACCTCTTTACTGGCCGAGTCCCTTTTATACTTAAGGTGTCTGCTTAAGTGTCATTTCCTCCAGGACGTCTTCCCAGGCCTTTGGGTTGGGTTCCCTTCCTATGTTTCCTCTCTATTGCATTGGAATTGCTGGTGCAGTTGCATCTGCTGAGACTGCAAGCTCCAGGAGGCAGTGACCCTGCCTTTGCTGTCCATCACTGTATCTTTAGCATGGAGCACAGTCCAACACGTAGTCAGTAAATATTTATTAAATGAATGAAGAAAAGAAGAGGACAAGGGAAGAAACCTATAGTCTCAGCAGACTCTGAGTTGATGTCTGTTTTCCTGGCTCCTGTAAAATCCATTTGGTGGAGACCCAGAGATGTGGGAGGGTGAACACTGAAGCAACTGAGCCCAAACATTATGTTTAGTAAAGAAAAAAACAATGAATGAAGTTAATAGGTTTTGACAAACAAAGACTATTTGTAGTATACTAGCTACATATGTTATGAAGAAATTCTTACTAAGTAAAATTGTCATTTAACATCTGATAAAAGTTTTTGTCCCATTTTTCAGTTTTATCTTAACTTATGAAAAAAGAGGAATATGCCAACTGACATAATTCCAGACAACTATTTCCCTTAAAATTCATAATACAGATAACTCGATTTAGTTATATAGAAATAACCAAAAAGAGTTTTTAATTAATTTTGAGATTAATGTTTTGAACATGGAATTCATTCAATCCGGGAACTATTATACTATTACTTCTGGTCTTTGCCATCTGTAATCCTGTCTTGAACACTTACATGCTCAGAGTGATGCCCCAACAAAGACCATTTGTTATCCCAGTTAAAAAAGGCTGGGATGGGGAATCCAGTCACAGTTTGGAAGATAACCCAACTCACCATGTATTTCCTCACTGGCTTCATGTTCTCACTCCCATATAACGTGGTGTTGAGTTGTGGCTCTCCTCCAAACAGGCTTTCAGTTCCCCTAAATGTACGCAATTGTCTGTGGGCCATAGCAATGGCAGTGAGAGATCTGACCAGAGTCCTGGGTGCCCTGAGCACATGGGAGCACATGGGAGCCCTGTCTGACTTGGATACTCCCTGCTACCTGACTAGAGTTATTTATTTGAATTTTAGTTCCCTCATTTTTCCATCTATAATGGAAAATTTTCTTATAATTTCTTGCAATGTACCCATCTTATTTAAAACTCTTATGTAATCTGACTATTTGATATTATAGTATAATTATTTTGTGTTTTTCAATCTCATAATTGGTCAAGGGCTTTGCCAATAAAAACTGATTGTTCAGACCTTCCAGAAAATGAAAAATCTGGAAAGAAGCATTAATTTGATGAGGAAATCTATTTTCTACAATTATCCATTTTATTAAATATATTATCAACTGCTTCATTAGAGGAAAGGGATTATGTCTAATAATTCTTTTGAATGCCACCACATAGATATCCAACAAATACTCATTAATACATTATTCTAAGTATACTAGGCACTAATCAAACGTTCTTTATCAGCCTATGATAATTTCTATCTACAGGGTAAGGGGTTGGCCAATAATGTTTAATTAATATAGAAATCACAAAATTAAACCTTAAAAAAATATATGGAGTTTCAAGAAATTGAAGGATGGAATGAAAGCATGCATTAAAAAGATGCTAGTAATACATTAAATGTCATACCTTTGAAATTACCTTGTTTCTTAATTAGAATTCTTCAAGCATATCAATTGAACTTGTCCTCACTGAGAACCACACCCTAGGCAAATTCAAAGCATGGAAGGGAATTATTTTCTAGTTAATGAAGCATGTAAGTTTATTTTAATATTCAAGGTTATGATGGGTGAAATGTAAACTGAGAAGTTTTCCTTTTTATCACAGGTCATGGTATAATAGCAGTACTTACTTTATGAAATAAATGTCCAATTACCATAAAACAAATGGAAGGTCATTATATTTTACTTGCCTTTTGTATGCAGTCTGTGAATTGTGTTTCCTTACAAATTGGCATGCTGTAATACTTTGTATATGTAGTTAATCCAGAGAACCCAGCCTTATCTTTTCCTCATTATGAACTGCATGAGCTCCATTCTAGCAGTGATAACTTAAGGCTTTCTCATCTCTAAACCTTTGCATAAAGGATTCTTTCTGTGTAAAATGGCTTGTTTCTTTCCTCTACCAATTCACAAATCGTTTCTCCTTCGAGACATTTCAAAACCTTATCTCTCCTGCATATGCCACCCTGTCACTTTCTTTAGTCATTTATAATTATACATATATGAAGGTCAGTGTCTTAATCTGCTTTGTGTTGCTATAACAGAATACATGAGTCTGGGAAATTTATAATAAACAGAGATTTATCAGTAAACAGTTCCGGAGGTTGGGAAGTCCAATATCAAGGTGCTAGCACCTTGCCAGGGCCTCCTTGCTGTGTTTTCTGATGGTGGAAGGTGAGAGGGCAAGAGAGGGCAGGGGAGGTGGGATAAGAGGGGGCCAAACTCACCCTTTTATAAAGGCACCTATCCCACCTATGAGGGTGGAGCCCTCATGGCCTACTCACCTCTTAAAGGTCCTACCTCTTAACACTGTTGCAATAGCAATTTAATTTCAACATGAGTTTTAAAGGTGACACACATTCAAACCATAGCAATTGGGCCAGTTACCTTAATTGTCTAGAGAACCCAAGTAACAAGTGAGTCATTTATCTTTACCTGAGATAATATTACTAGTCTCAGCTCTCTGCTATATATTGGTTTATTGGGAGAGGAGTTGGGGGAAAGGACAGGGAAGGACTAGTTAGGACTATTGAAGGGTGTGTGGCTCAGTGCTAGTTTCTAAAGGTAAGAATATTAAATCAATATTACCTTTTTACTTCAGCTGTTGTTTGTAATCATATGTCTATTTCATTTGTATTTGCCTGTCTCCATATTAAATTCTATTTATTTCTTCCATTTATGGTGATTCTTTTGAAACCAACAATGTTCTAATTATTATGTGTTCCTGAGGAGTAGTGAGAATACATTGGTTGATGATGCCTTGGTCACAAACTCAATTGCCTTCAGGGCCCAGGCAAGTAACAGAAACGTGCAAAGAGACACCGTGTTAGACAGGGAGCAGAGGCTATGTAAACTGGAGGTGCCTGCCCAGCCTAGGGGCATTCAAATGCAAAAATTCACAGCACCTCTGCCAGTCCAATTTGGCCTTCCAGTCACTAGTTTGCAACCCCTGATGCCCTTATTTCTTGCTCTGAGCCTGTGAGGGATGTTGGTGGTGACAGGGTGATTAGCTACATTTTATTGGTGAAGGAATTGAAACACAGAATAGTAACTTTACAAAAGTCACACAGGAAATCAGCTTTATGCACGTGTCTTGTTCAAAGAGAACAAATTGCAAAAAGGTAAAATGAAAAGCATGACCTAAAACCTGGAAGTGAATGAGCAAGAATGATTCTTTTTAAGAAACATATTTTCTAATATTTGGAAGCAGCTTTTTCATACCTTTAATATGTTTTAAAAGGACAATTAAATCAGTCAGTCCCCTTTACTATGATTCCTGTACACACACACACACACACACACACACACACACACACACACACACGTATTTTATGATTAAACTATAATTACCTAGGGAAATTGGGTATCTCATCCTTCCTAAGAGAGTTTGACTAATACATAAATTGCATTGCTTCTTAGAAAACCCAGTTTTCAGGGGAGAATCATCCCTTTCCTAGATGTCCTACAGGTTTTCCCCCCAATTATGCTTTATTTACTATTATTAATATTAGCTTTGAGGGGAAAAGAAGGTTGGATAACAGATCCTAGAATCCACTTTTAATGTGAACGCTTTGAAATTTTTATCCACTTCTACTACAAGCTGAGAAGTAGGCAAAGCATATTCTGCAAATCAATCCCGTTAAAATTTCACTGCAAAGCATGGACTTGACTGACTGCAAGTGGAGCTGTCAGCTCGTACAGGCGTCACTGTCAAAGGGCCGTGTCATCTGTCAGTGTCGGTTCCAGCTCACTGTTCCACATAGAGGGAATGCACTGTTGCCTCCCAATTGATAACACGCTGCCAGAAGCATGTTACTTTCTCATCCGTCTTCTTGTAGCTGTCAAAAATGGAATCCATTAATTAGTTTGTTCTTGTGAATTTTAGTTGTTTTGAAGACATGTAAATTTCAAAGTAAGACAAATAAAAATCCCAACCCAAACCACGATGCCAATAAGGGCTCAAAATCCCAAAGTGGCAGCTATTACTGACAGTGGCAAAAACTGACCAGCTAAACTCTGCCTTAAGTGAATATAATGATGTGGCTAGTTTCTCATCCCTTTTAATGAGAGCAAGCTTCCCCAGGCAGCACAAGGAGAGAGGGAGAGTTAGAGATGCAGGCGGGGGAGACACCCTGAACACAGCTCTAACTAGTCAGGCAGTTTGACACAACTTAGGGAGCCTGGTTGCTGCTGCTGCTGCATGATTACCTTTTTGTATTTCATTCCTCTCCAGTGGATTTCAAAAAAAGTTTGATGGGCTTTATTTCCCTCATTTGGGGGTCCCACAAAGAGTAGGCAATTCTGTAAACTCCATATACACTAGACAAGGAGCCTCATGTGTAATTCACTTCAGCACTCCAATGTACAGTATATCTATGAATTGAAGGAATGGTCTATAAGAAACTTGAAACAAATATACTGAACAATCCTTATGTCTGATACAGTATATTGCAAACATGAATATGGTTCAGCTTAACCCAATTTTTTCCCCTTCCATCTTTTCAAGTCAGCAATAAAGGATTGCACTGACACTAACTTATTTTATTCTATTCAATTCAATAAGCATTTATGAAGTGTAATCCACTGTGCTAGGCACTCTGGGAAATATGAAATGATTAAAATACAGCCTTTGTCCTCTAGGAGCTCATACTTTAGAGGAAGCGGCAGACACATACACAAAGAGCCCTAATTGACGATAGGCTGTAGGAAGAACTAAATATGAGCCGTGGGAGAGGAAAGAGATGAGATCCACCTCAGGAATCTGAGAAGGGTTCCTGAGCAAGCAATGCTTGAGCAAGCCTTTGAAAGAAGGGCTGGTCTTCGCACGGCTGTTGCTACGGTTTGAAAGTTTGTGTTTCCCCCAAAATTCATAAGTTGAAACCTAATGTCCAAGGTGATGACATTAGGAGATAGGGCCTTTGGGAGGTGATTAAATCATAAAAGCAGAGCCTCATAAACGGGATTTTGAATTAGTGCCCTTATAAATGAGGTATAAGAAAGCTGACTTTCCTTCCACCCTACCATGTGAGGATACAGCAAGAAGGTGCTGTCTATAAGGAAGCAGGCCCTCACCAGACACCAAATCTGCTGGCACCTTGATCTTGGACTTCCCAGCCTCCAGAATTGAGAGAAATAAGCTTCTGTTGCTCATAAGCCACCTAATCTATGGTATTTTGTTATAGCAGCTGAATGAATTAAGACAGCCATAACATCCTCAATTTTTTCCCTCCATATTAAATATGGAGGAGAAAGTATGCAGCAAAGGAGGTCGTCTGCAAATGACCGGGACAATAGAACTTCCACAAATGGAGATGTGCAGGGAAAAGCTTTCCATTCAGAGGTGCCAGTACAAGGGCTGACTCAGCACAGTGCAGGGAGGGTCTGAAATGGAGACGTCCTCCTAAGCACTGTGAATTTTCCCAAAGCCAACAAATAAGGTGCTCCTTTTGTGAAACACGTACAGGGAAGCAGTTTATTAACTTTGTTCCAGGATTACATCTAATGCATTTGTAGCATAAATAAATGGTAATTATAACCAGAAGGATCCTTCTGAGATTTTTTTTCTTCTTTCCAGGTTTACTCATTGCCAACCAGAATATAATGTAGAATGGAAAAGCATGATCACTAGAATTAATAAAAACCAAGATAAAAATAATTTAGCAGAATC
Organism: Propithecus coquereli; assembly: GCF_000956105.1. Lineage (NCBI taxonomy): Eukaryota > Metazoa > Chordata > Mammalia > Primates > Indriidae > Propithecus > Propithecus coquereli. The sequence continues at coordinate 3,770,790 of NW_012153507.1, forward strand.
TTTTTTAGGATCCCCAAAATGTTTAAGGAATTTCTGATTCTTTTTTAGTAAACAGCACAGTTGTTTAGGATTATTTTAAGCCCCAGGAGGGAAAGGATTTTGTTTTGCTCTTTGCTGAATCCATACAGCCAGAAGAGTGCATGGCTCGTCATAGGACCCAATCAGCATTTGCTGAATGTCCTTTTGGCAAAACCTATCAACTGTAGCTCGGCTGAGTCTTAGAAGTGGAACAAACACCACTGTGCTCACCTCATTCTGCCACCATATGTGACAACTTTAGTTTGAGATGAAGTTTTACTGGAAGGACAAGGGCTTTTTACCATGGGTATAAAATATGGACATTTGTCAATTAATCTGGCCACGGTTATTTCTTACAATTTGGGTAAAACTGATTTACAAGGAGAGAAAAATTGATAGCTTAGGAAAATGAACTATTGACAAAGGAATTTTGGTAATGCTTAGAATGTTTGAAATGCTTGTGTTTCTTTCTATAAAATGCTAATAGTAAGATTATACCTAGAACAAAGTGAGATTGTCAATTATCTGGTTAATTCAGTCCCCCTAACTAGCCAATTTAAATATTCAAGTGCATTTTACATGAAAAAAAAACTAGTTCGACTGCTTTCACATCTAAATAAGCCAAATAAGTGTAACCCCTAAGCTTCACTTTGGGATATATAGGCCCAGTCTTGGTGTATACAGACCAAAGATGTTAACCAAACACTTCACTAATAGCTGCAAGTAGTCTACTGACATGTTTCTAATAAATAGGAGTCAGTATGGTAACCTCTCTGGACTGAATCAACAAGGAAGAGACACAAAAACATTTGTGGAGTGAATGATAAGAGCATAGCACAGAGGTAAGCAGGAGAAACATTCGAACTATGCAGCAACTGACCCCTAGGCTGCAGCAATGGTTCAGAATCCTGGAGGTCCCCTTTTGGGTCAGGCATTAATCCTTTAGTTGTTGGTTGGTGAAGGAGAGGCCAAGGTGGCAAGGTAGGTGTGAAAGCACTGGGTATGGGGAGGGCGGTTAGTGCTTGTGGCACAAGCCATTTATTTACCACTGATTGTTAAAAAAAAAAAAATTTTGATTTCTTGACAGTATAGTCAAACCAGTGCACTCTGATTGAAAACTACACCTGAATTTAGGCATAAAATGTAGTTTCCATCCATAAGGAGCTTTTGTTGAGTGCTCAATTCCATTTGGAAGAACATTCCAGCTGGACTGAACATTGAGCCAACCAATCAGAGGGGAGTGCCCAGGAAATTGATGGCTCTCTGGGTGTCTGTTGATAGACCCAGTGTAATCCCTGCTTGGCTTGGACAGGATCAAGCAGTGCCTACTGGGGCTTGTTGACACATATCATAGAGAAGGGTCAAAAGGCTTCCTTTAACCAATCGGGGTGGCATACTTCTGTAACGTCCTGCACACACCTTATGTTACTCTTCATTTCAAAAGCCAGTTTGCTTAACTCAATTTCTATACATATATGGCAAAAACAAATTGACTAGGTTGTTTGGCCATTCTAATTCCTTACTGTCAGTGCCAATACCTTGCTTCCCTCAGACCAAGCTTCCTTTCCCTTCCTCTCTTCAAGTCCTCCCCTGTTCTCTGGAAAAATGTTTATTAAAACACACTATGTGCCAGGCATTGTGCTAGGTACAGGAAATAAGTTTAATCACTTAATGCTTACCTACTCTATTTCAAGATTCTTCCACCCATAGCAAGCTACTTTCACTATGTGTATGAGGGGTTGATGGGCACAGTTTCCCACAGTTGGATTCTGTGGGGGGAGGTTAGTGCAGATTCACTCTTGTGAATAGTAAAGAAGTGGTCTTTTCAATGAGGAAAAGTCATCACTGATACAGTGGGTGAAAGCTTGGCAAGTAGCGCTGAAGGCACTGAAGTCTTCTTCATTCACCTGTTTCAGTGGCTCGGATAAGGTGGACTGCTGGCATGGTCCTGCCCATGCAAGTGCCATCTGAAGAGCTGATCTCAGGTGTCCCCACAAGTCAGAGGTCAAATCATTAACTTGACTTTGATTTCGTGAGAGCTACGTATCAGTCAAAAGTAGCTGGATTTATCTGCTAAGAATCCCTTTTCAAAATGAACACACTTGTGGATGCTGGAAGCCCAACTACATGCCCTGTTGATTAGAGGAATCCTTCAGAAGTACCTGATTGCTCATTTAATTTTTTCATAATAAACACATTTATCGTTGACTATGAACTCCTGCCATAAAATCAGACAGAAATTTGGTTAGTTGTCTATAAATAATATAGTGAGATCTATTAACCCAATTTCTTATATGTAAGTTTTCCCCTTCTAATTGAATGCCTTTCTCTTTCATTAAAGTCAGCTTCCTGTGACCTTTAAATTCAGCTGGAAAAGTTAATCCTCTGGTTAATCTGGACCAATTGGTTTCTGAAACACCACTCAGTGACAAACCATTATTTCTAGCTCGGCTTTTAATTGGTTAGAATGTTATTGCTGCAAGATCCAGTAGCTGTCATATTTGCTTGCTAGCCAGTCTGAGCTTTCTGGACATATTCCAAGTCATTAAAGCAACATCTTCTGTTCAAGCGGGGATATTTATCCTAAACCCAAACCCGACGCTCTCTCCTGCCCTTATTTAATTAAGGCCTAAGGAATGTTGGAGGGTGTCCTGCTGCCAATTCGGGGTAAGTACGCTTTGAGAAAAAAAAATCTGAGGTTCGGCTTTCTTAGGTTGAATGTCATTTTTGAACAAGTAGGTGAAATTGTTATACAAATCACAACTTAACACTGATGCAAAACGTATTTTGTTACATATTTTTTGACTTTTACCCCAGCTTTGAATTTTCCCTATAACAAAGAGTCCAAAAAAAGCCCAATCATATCAGAGTTAGAATGACACCAATCGAATGTCAAATTGAACAATTTACTACAATTATTTCACTCTTACAACGAATAGAAAAATCTTATGTTTTCTTTTTAATTGTCCTATTAGTATCTGAGAAGCCATAACTTCTCAGATACTGATTGGACACTAATATCCTGTTAGTATAGCAGATGAACATCCTTCTTTTAAACAATAACAGAACCAAAAGAGATCGCCCACATATATTTTTCCAACTGTGTACCTAGAGAGAGTGCCGCCTGCGGGCTGGCCATCGGAATCATGGATTCCGGTCTAGGCTTTCTCCTAAGCTGAGTGACCTTGGTTAAGTTACTCAAGTTCTCTGGCTTCTGATTGTCTCCTCTATAAGATCACAGTAAAATACTATTTATCTCACAGTTTTATAAGTGGTTAGTATTAATCATAAATGAATCCGAAATGCTTTGAAAACACTGATATTCATGAAGTCAAAATTTTATTCACACAAAACCATCACACTAAAAGAGCTCTTGGAGTGACGGGCAGAATTAAGTTTACTCGCTTAAGTGGCAGAATGTATTCCTCTTGAGCTCTTCCTCCTCTTCACTCCACCCGATTCCTTCTCTACTCACCCCTCTTGCAGTGGCCAGTGCCATTCAGTTCCTGCTTCAGGCTTCCCGTCTGCTCCTCGCTGCCTGTGCCCTCAGTTTGCCTGATTTCATTACGGAATGACAGGTAGGGAGGACGCTTCTCCCCACTGCTGATGTTCCTTCCGTGTGGAATTGTCCCCAGGGGTAAAACCCTCCTTGTCGCTTTCCCTCTTCTTACTTACTCAACCTTTCGTTAGCCAAGTAAGTCACTAACTTGGTAAACGCGGAAAGAGTGCACTGCGCATGCTTGGCTCCAAGCGTCCCACCTTGCCTCAGTTCTGTGTGCTATCTGCTGGTTTGTGGTGGTTCGTCTGTCACCCAGTGGGTAGTTCTGATGCTCAGCCTTACGGTGCCTACCTGTCTGCATATATGAGCCATATTCTCCTTTGTGAGCTACATCAGTTTGGTCTTTTCTCTCTCTTTCTCTTTTGTTTTTTCGTTGATTCAGAACTTGGGTGGAGATGAGGGGTATTACTTACTAGACCTCCTTTAACCTCCAAATTGAGAAACCTACATTTTTGTTCTTTACTTCCCACCAAGCTGCAGATCTATATACCAGTTGTTTTTAATAAAGTCTATCTGTATGCTTCATTAGTATATAAAACACACGTAAAAAATCAAAACTAAAGTCAATTACTAAATGAAACTAAACTCTGTCTTTTACCCTAAATCTGCTCCTCTTCCTCTAGACACCATGCCAGAAACCGAGGAGCCATCATAAATTCTTCTCCTTGTATCCAATTCGTCACCAAGTCTTGGTAATTTTGCCTCTTAAATCCAGTCTTGCCTTTCATCCCAGATGCTTCTGCCTAGTTCAAGCCCTCTCCTCAAAGCCTGCTCCTCACACCACCAGAGTGACCTTTTAAAATGTCGCTCCTCTCTCAAAAGCGCTTCTGATGTCCCTTCCCACTTAGAACTAAATTTAAACCCATCCTGGTAGCCTATGTGTTTGGCCCAGTCCACTGGAGTCTCCCACCCTCTCTCCTAGCGCTTTCCCTGGCTCAGTCGGCTCCAGCCACACTGGCCTCTGTGCTCTTCTTCTTTTTTTTTTTTTTTTGCTTATTCGTTCATTCATTTATTCATTCATCAAACAAATTTGGAGTTCCTACTATATGACAAACACTGTCTAGATGCTGGGATACAGCAGTGAGCAAAACAGACAGGATGCCTGCCCTCATGGTGCTTACAGTCTAGTATTGGTGGCAAATATTAATCAAATAACCACACCAATCAATGTGTGATTACCATGCTCTTTTTTTTTTATTATTACAGGGTGTTATGAGGGTACAAACTTTATGGTTACACTTTATGTCTTTGCCTCACCCAAGTAAGGGTTAAAGGCATGCCCTTCCCCCCTACTATGCTTCCCATGTCCTCTGTGCTCTTCTTGAACTCTCTAAGCTCTGTCCCTCTCAGCACTTCGTGCTTGCTGTTTTCGCTCTCTCTGGAATACCCTCCCCACATCTTCACATGATGGGTTCCCTCACCGCTTTTAGCGCTCTGCTCAATGTTATCGCCTCAGAGGGAACATCTCTGACCATTCATCTGACCAAATCCTCATCCCCAGGCTAACACCATCAGGCTGTATTTTTCTTCATATCACTTACCAGGAACTGGTATCATTTTTATTTACACCAGAGTATAACTCAATGAGGACAAGAGTTTTCTCTGCCTTGTTCACTGCCTTATCTCTAGCACCCGAAACAGTGCTTGGGGCACAAATATCATTTAATAAACACAGGCTGGGCAAATAAGTTGAGTGAAATATTTCAACTGAACTCCTCACCTCAAGTCACAACCTTCTCAAATCCCTCCTTCATGCTGTAGTCAATGCTGTCTCTAGAGAACAAATATAACTATGTGTATGAAACCTTTTTCACAAGGACTAACTGAAAGCTCCTTGGCACATGACACCAGATTCTTTGTGAACAGGCCTCTGATTGCCTCTCTGGGCTCATCTCCTTCCACTCCTGTGATATTTGCTCCACTCCAAGTTCTCTGAACTACTTGCCACTCCCCACAAGGCAAGCTTTCATGTTTTCCCAACTTTAAAATAAATATATCATTTCTTTGTCAGAAATAGTCCCACCACACCCATATGACTAACATATTCCTATTTATCCTTTAAAACTCAAAGTATCACCATCATTTCCTCTGTGAAGCTGATCCCTACTAGTTGCTCATTCTCTCCTTTGATTGCCTAGAACTTAGAACATAGCTTTAATATTGCACCTATCACATCAGATTGCAATCATATATTTACATGTCTTAATATGAGTATACTGAGGGCAGGGATGTGAGTGGCAAAACTCCAACACTTAGCATAATACACGGCACATAATGGGGACCAGTAAGGTGTACTGAATGAATAAAAGAGTGAGTGAGCAATAGCAAAACCCCTGGACATAGAGTGCAATGGGCTGGCCTCTTTTTGTGTCCTGGGTCTTTTCAGCTCCCCTATCTCTAGACTGGCCCAAGAATCTGTGTCAAGGGAACCAGCAGAGCTACACAAAGACTTCTGAGTGACCTGAACTGAGTATTGGCCTGGAAATGCTATTCTGTTAAAATGGAGGAGCCCATCACTGTGCCACTGTGTAGGAGGGCACACCATCCTCATCCTCTTTAGCTCTGCACATTCCCTAGTCTGACTCCATCTTTCACCCCTCCTGTACCCCCAGACCTTTCCCCTGCACTCTCTGGAACACATTAACATCCCCTTTATCTTTAACCTTTTCTCCCAGCATTCCCACTACCTTGTTGTTCTAACTGAAACCTGGCCATACCACAAAGACACTGGCCCCCCGAAGCTTTAACGAGTGGAAGCTATTTGTCTTTTTACACTCTACCTACAAATGCACCTAGAGCTGAGGTAGGTAGCCTCCTTACTCCTCATTTCCTTCCAGAGCACTGACCCTCCTCCCCTGATTTTAAGCCCTGAGCAACACTGAGGCTCCTGCCAGAATTCCTGCTCAGACCAGAATTTCTGCGTGTTACAGTCGTCTACCAATCCCAGTCATCCCATTCACTCCTCAGAGGTTATTACTACGAGACTCAATGTCACTTCTTCAACACTACTTCAATCTTAATTCTTGGTCAGTTTTGTAAACATGGAGATGATATTCTGGTCTCTCTCCAATGACCTTGTCCTCTACTCTATCTCAGTCTCTCACTCCCATGGTCGTATGTTAAACCTAGTCATTACCAATATCTGCAACCCGTCCATAATCTCAATTTCAAGCTTCCAGTTTTCCTGATTATTCCCTCTAGTAGCCTGACTTCAATGATATTTCAACTGGGACCCCCACTTCATTGACTCTACCATCCTTTCACAGCCCACCATCCCTTTCATATCTTCATTTCTTTCCTAATTCAATGATGTTTTGGCAAATATATAATGGAAATGTAAAAGTAAAAGCTGTCAAAAAAAGAAATTAGGGGAAATAATATTTTAAATCCCAAATTACAACCCTAACATGAAGATTCAAAAATCCCAAACATTTCCTTAGGATTTGGGGATTTATTTCTCTCCTACTGTTGGACCAGGAAATCGACCTCTAGGGCTGTGTGTAGTCAGGGCTCCAGAAATATTCTTTTAATAGTTTTCATATCAAGTAGATAATTTAGGAGTCCTTTACATAGCAACACAAATTTTCAAGGTCTCAAAACACAAATAGTTTTGATAATATAGACCAATTTGACAAAAATTTCTTACACTCAGGGTCCCTATGATGATTCTATGAAACGTTACAGTCAAGTTGTTTTCTGGAACCCATTTCTTTTGTTGGGCAGACAAATTCAACCTTAATTTTATCTTTCTTCTGAAGCATCAAATGCAGTGATTAATAACTTCATTAGCATAGGCAGGTGTGGCTGTTATTATGTATTAGCAATCACTTCTAAAGAGAGAAAGATGTACCTAATAGTACTGAGATGAAAGAGGCATTAACTTATAATTGTTTCGTGTGAAAACAAGTCATTTGACAGTGATATACATTGTTAACAAACAGTTTGGAAGGTCATTTAAAATAATTCATTCACATTCAACCAGAGATAGAAAATAACATGGAAAATATGGTGAGTAAAAGCTTACCTTAAAAACCCATTCCTACTTTGGTACTTCTAAAGGATGGAGGGAGATGTCATCAAATATAGACAGAAAAAAATAGAGTGGAAATATCAGTTAGGTAGCAAGTCTATACGAAAATAAATTAAAATAAGAAATATTTAGGGACTTTTGGGAATAAAGACACGTACATATATATATATATATATATATATATATATATCTCACTGTGAATGTGGTAAGAAATAACATTGTGTTATTTCTTTTGTATCTTCTCATTTTTATCACTTATGGAAAGAATTACATTAGAATTGAGACCGAAAGGATGGATCCTTATTAACTCTTTGCCTAGAGAGGAAGAATTTCTGAGCATGACCTATCTGCCAGTTAAAATCAATTAAGTACCACGAGAGCCATAAACTGGCCCAGGGCTGGAATCTATTGCAAAAATTCCTGGAAAATTGGAACAAAGAAAAGATGCTAATTTCTCACAGTAGAGGAGAAACATCCTTTTAATTGGATCAGATTATTTTTATCTCCTGGATTTTAAAGACTGACCAGAACAATAAGTACGTACAATAAATTTTAACCCAATCAATATGTCTCAGAGATTAGAGAATTCAGCCATTCTTTTACTTGACAGGTAGCAAAGATCAGTGAACTATCAGAGGGCTGGTGTCAGGAGCACTGAATAATGTTCAGGAGGCAGTACCTACGGGGAAAGTTCGCAAAGATTACTGAACTTCTCTGGACCTCCACTTTCTCTACTTGTAGAAAATAATATTCTATAGAGATAGAACTTATATGATGATTTTGACAGACCTATAACACACATAAACACACACACATATATACATGTGTGTGCATATGTAATTGTTTGTAATTTTTTTATGTCAAAGTATTACAGGGGTACAAATGATTTTGGTTACAAGGATTGAGGCAGGGTTGTAAGTATGCCTGTCACAAAGATGGTGTTCATTGTACCCATTAGGTAGGTTAGCAACCATTCCCTCCTCCCCTCAACCCCTTGGTTGATTTCCATTGAGTTATATTTCCCTCTATACACATGTGTGCTCACTTAATAGCGAGTATATGTGGTGTTTGTTTTTCCATTCTTGCAGTACTTACTTAGGATAATGGTCTCCAGTTCCATCCAGGTTGTTGCAAAAGGCATTAAGTCATCCTTCCTCTTCGCTGAGTAGTATTCCATAGTGTACATATACCATATTTTCTTAATCCACTCATGAATTGATAGGCATTTGGGTTGATTCCACATCTTTGAAATTGTAAATTGTGCTGCAATAAACATTTGAATGCAAGTGTCTTTTTGATAAAAATATTCCTTTTCCTTTGGGTAAATACCCAGTAGTGGGATTGCTGGATCAAATTGTAGGTCTGCTTTTAGCTCTTTCAGGAATCTCCATACTGTTTTCCATAGAGGTTATACTAATTTGTGTTTCCACCAACAGTGTGTAAGTGTTCCTTTCTCTCTGCATCCATGTCAGCATCTATGTTTTTGAACTTTTTAATAAAAGCCATTCTAACTCAGGTAAGGTAATGTCACATTGTGGCTCTAATTTGCATTTCCCTGATAGTTAGTGACATTGAGCATTTATTTTTTCATATGTTTATTGGCAATTTGTCTATCTTCTTTTGAAAAGCTTCTGTTCATGTCTTTTGCCCACTTTTTAATGGACTGTTTGATTTTTTCTTGCTGATTTGCTTGAGTTCTTTATATATTCTGGTTATTAGGCCTTTATTGGATGTTTGGCTTGTGAATATTTTCTCCCATTCTATAGATTGTCTATTTGCTCTCTTGATTATTTCCTTGGCTGTGCAGAAGCTTTTTAATCTAATCAAGTCCCACTTACTTACTTTTGTTGTTGCTTTGATTGCCATTGGGGTCTTCTTCGTAAATTCTTTGCCTAGGCCAATATCTAGAAGAGTTCTACCAACATTTTTGTCTAGAGTTCTTATGGTTTCATGTCTTACATTTAAGTCTTTTATCCATCTTGAATTAATTTTTGTGTGTGGTAAGAGGTATGGATCCTGTTTCAATCTTCTGCATGTGGCTATCCAGTTGTCCCAGTACCATTTATTGAATAGGGATTCTTTTCCCCAGTGTATATTATTGTCTTCAGGACTAGAAGTTTCCCTGGGTAAGTTAGTGAGTGAGTGATGAATGACTGCGAAGGCCTAGGACATTTCCGTACACTACTGTAGACTTTATAAACACTGTGCACTTAGGCTAAACTAAATTTATTTAAAAAAATATTTTCTTTCTCCAATAATAAATTTATCTCAGCTTAATGTAGCTATTTTACTTTATAAACTTAAATTTTTAAAAATTTTTTGACTCTTTTGTAATAACACTTAGCTTAAAATACAAACACATTGTACCATTTTTTATCTTTTATACCACATTTTTACTGTACCTTTTCTGTTTAGAAATGTCTAGATACACAAAACTTGCCACTGTGTTACAACTGCCTACAGCATTCAGTAGAGTAACATGCTGTACAGCTTGTAGCCTAGGAGCAATAGGCCACACCATATAGCCTAGGGATGAAGTAGGCTATATCATCTAGGTTTGTATAAATGCACCCTGTGATGTTTGCACAATGACAAAATTGCCTAATGATACATTTCTCAGAATGTATTCCTGATGTTAACAGACACATGACTGTACTTAAGAGCATTGCATATTACAGAGATTTTTGGCAAAGAGGTTAAGTTAGAACGTACACAGAGCGACTTATTTTATTTTACAACTGGGAGCCCACAGGTAAGGCAGTGGAGGTTGCTGTCATCATGGTTATGCTTAGGAAGAGACTCTTCGTGTCACATAAGGCTCACTTGCTTCTACTTACCCGGAATTTGAGCAAAGTCATACTTTGTAATTCTTCACTGAAAGCCACATCTCGAAGTCACTAGCTCCATAATGAAGGGTAATGATGGGAATCACTCCCCAGGGTAGAGCTTACTATGGTTCAGGGGAAGGTGATGGGGTGGCCCTCTGGGAATGTTCTGGGATGATATGCCGTCCTTTGATTCTCACGGGGGTTTCTACACAGGATACAAATGCTTTTCCTTTTACTCGTATCATCCAAGATTCCTGAAGGTTTTCCCCTCCCTCCCTCCCTTCCTCCCTCTTCCTTCCTTCCTTCCTTCCTTCCTTCCCTCCTTCCTTGCCTTATTTCTTTTTCCTATTCTGCTTTTTTCCAGTGGATTTTTTTTAAAAAAACCTCAGCTAGCCAACATAGAGATAGCAGCTACCTTTTATTTCTCCTTTTATTCACACTAGTTGATTGTAGAATGCAGGTAGGATTTTCTTACTCTTCAAAAATGAGGCTCTGATAACAACATTTAGCTAACTAGTATAACCACAAACCTAATGCTCCTAGTCCTGCAACGCTGATCTGGGTGAAAACACACCAGGCATTTCTGGCTGTCTTCTCATAGAAAGCCCTTGCACAGGAAAAGCATCCTGCAGTGTATGAGGAAGGTGTGAAAATTATTTACACAGGCAGCTCGTGGGCTGAGAGCCCTGTTGCGGTAAAAGGGAGAGATTTTCAGTCTTTACCTCCAAGAATCCTAGCCCTTAGACCTTGGTAGAAAGAAGGACTGAACTCCCAGCCCTGGTGTTGTTTTCTGTAAACCCCTCTAGTTGAGGCTGTATTTGGTGTTTTCTTGACACAGAGTGTTCCTCTCCTGCAAAGGTTTTTACTTTGGATTCCTCTCTGACAGGCCTACAGAGGCACACAGAAGG
>NW_012153507.1:3782679-3926039 GCF_000956105.1 Propithecus coquereli
GTGAGAAAACTAAATCTTAGAGGGGTTTAATCATTTGCGCAAGGTTATACCACTAAACCTTAATAAGATTAGAATCAGAATTTAAGTGATCTGATTTCAGAGCCCACATTCTTAACCATTTTACATACTGCCTCCAAGAATAAAGAGCGTTTCCTGTGGCTCCAGCTTATAGGCTTCTATAAAAATGGTGGCCCAGCCTTTCAGTTGTGAGACAGTAGTTTCTCTTGCCCAACCAAACAAGCCTTTGTTGCTGGTCAGAAACCCCTCCAATCGCCCACTGGCCAGCATATGTTTTTTTTCTCATTGGTACAGGTTCTGTTCCCTCTTCACCACCCAGCCTTGATCAGAGTAGACATCCAGGTCTCTCCAATGGCTTCTCAGGTAAGACAGGTGAGACCATATCACAAAACTTCTCAGGGAGGGAACTGCAAGTCTTATAGAAACACATCTCCCCAAATGTCTTTGAACCACATGGATTACTTTATAAATTATCGTGTCATCAGATTTAGAGGTTTCAATAATAAACTATTTGCAATAACTTATTTTGTCCCCAACTTAAGTTAATGAGGACCATATCACCTTTTTACCTACACCAGAGCAACGTATGTCAGTCTACACTTAGAAACAATAGTACCTTTCATTTGTAAGGAGCTTTCAAGTTTACAAAGTATTTTCATCTACTTCTAACTTACTTTTCACAAAAACTCTATAAGCTTATCCTAACTACCCCCATTTACAGATGAATACATTGCAGTTTGGAGAGATAAAATGCCTTGACTTAACGTCATACAGAAATGGTAGACTTGACACCCAAAACCCAAGTTTTCTGTCTCAAAATCTAGAGTGCATTGCTACTATGGTGTTACTTAAGGTAGAAGTTCACTTTCATTTATTTTTATTTATTTCCATTTCGTAATGGCATATATATCCCACATATTTTCCCGTGTCCTCTGTCTGGCTTCTAATTAGGTAATAACCACCTCATCAACTTTGATGACTTGAGTCTGAGATAATCCCTTTTGTCTACAGGAGTCATCTGCCATCATACAAATAACTTTAAGATTATTCTTGATGTTGATACTCAGGTTTCAGTGACTCTGCAGTAACAGACAACTTTTAAAAAAATCAAATAACAGTGAGTTTAGTGTTGTTATAGTACTAGATTAAGAGGGTGGAAAATGAATCCCCAAGAGTGTACATTTGGGCCAGTCACTGCCCTTTCCTGAGCTCAGTTTTCATATTCGAAATCCAAGGGCATTGGATTAGCACTAGATCATCTCTAAACTCTCACATTTTAGAGGCTATTTAAGCTGACACCTAAAGGACAGCAGTGAATATGTTGGCAGCAAAAGGCCAGCAAAAACAGAGCTGGTTCCTGTAATTCTTCTGAACCACCATGCATAGGTTCTAGGCACAAAAAGACAAAAGCTGGGAGGAATTTAAAGAGCCATGGAGCTACTGTCAGAGGCATCCTCTCAGGGTCTCCCCTAAACCCATGTAGGCAGAGCACCTACACCTCTGTGGACTTCCAGAGAGGTGGGTTCAGCATCCTACTCAGAAACAGCTGGCTACTACCAGTGAGTTCTTCCTTATGTATTTCCTCAACCATCCACATTTTCTATGCCTTTTCCCCCTTTCATCGAGAAACTCTGTGGTTTAAAAATGTTTGATGATAGCCAGTGGTATAACAGCCTAATACAGAGAAGCTATTTGGCCAGAATAGGACTCACACTTCAGAGACTGTGCAGGGAATCCTTCTCAAGGTTTAGTCACTGTAGAGGAAATCATGGTTGGGTCCCACCATCCATTCCACCCTTCCCAGCACTGTGGTTTGAGGGCTTTGCTTCAGCTCCAAGGGTAGGTTCTGAGACACAGAAGCCACATATGAGATTAGAGTGGTTTTTTTTTTGACCTCTCTTGCCAGTGATTGTCCTAGAAATGCAGGCTTGGGTCAATCAGCACAGGGCCTTAATCTGATGGCGGGAAATAAATCATTCAGGAACCGACTCTTCCACATTGCCTCTCAAACCTGTCTGCTACATCACACTTGCTCATTCAAGTCCAGCCATGCTGGCCTCTTGTTGTTTCTTGAACATGCCCCAAGGGTCTTTGCATTATTGGCTATTTCCTCTATCAGGAGTGATCCTGTCCTCTCACTCCAAAGCTAATTCTCTCATTTCCTTCAAGTCTTTGCTCAAAAGTCACCCTCTCAATGAGACCTATTCTGACCATCCTATTTGGAATTGCAATAAACCCCTTCGTTACTCTCAGTATATTGTTTCTCCTGTTCTCCTCCCCACTTCAATAAGTTTTAAGCATTCTATAAAATATAATTATTTATCACCCTTATCATTGCATGTTTTCTCCTACTAGCATGTAAGCATCTGGCAGGGAATCTTTGCATTGTTCACTGTTTCATCCTAAGTGGATATGATAGTGCCTGCCTGGCTCATGGCAGGCATTCAATATCTTCTCTCCATTGCACAATTTTGTAATCATTCACAATCTGGATCCATTTTATCTGGGTAGATTTTACCTGCCTAAAGTTTTCCGAAGTTCAAATATAGAGCAGATAATTTCACGGACCATATAATTGATCATCCAATTGGAATAATTTTGAGAGTAAAAGGGGAAGCCATTAATAATTATGTCATGACAATAATTTAAATGGACACCACCATGGGCAAACCAGGACAACTTAGGGTCATCTTATTTATAAAGAGTGTGGTCCAGGGAGCAAGAGTGACGGATGGAGAAGAAAAACAGGAAAGAGGGGGAACAAATGCAAAGCTACATTATGGAGCTGCCTCCTTCTCTGGGCACCTGGTTGCAGGATCCTGGGGATAGTCTAAAGAACCACATGCAATATGTCTCAGAAGTAAATGTGAAGAGAAGAAAGAGGGTAGCACCTATGCCTTGGCCCCTGCCCCCCACTGGTTAATGGCTCACCCATAGGCATTTCCAGGTTGTACATGCACACGGGGCCCCTGCCAAGGGCCTCCTAAGAAGCAGAAGGCATGTGGCATAGTCCTGATGCTCAGTACTATCAGGATGTCCCTGTGTGAGCCTGGTAGGAGCCTAATAGGAAGAGAAAGGGGAAGGGTTGAGATCACTGCAGGAATGAATGAACTAAAAGATAGGCAAGGTTGAAAGAACACAAATCGTGAATAAGTGGAGCCCAGCACAGTGCTTTACAGTTTGAAATATGGGGTAATGCGTGAACCACTGCCAAAGGAAAATAAAAAGAGCCAAGAAGACAAGGAGCCTGTCTGACTTGATAACTAGAACTCCTGTCCATAGGTTGTTATTTAATTTAATTGATCTCTAGATTTCTTTATACCTTATCCCAACCCTCAAAAAACCAAAAATCCCTCCTAAATCCATGCATAGGCACCTAGTATGGCATGTGGGGAATAATCTTGCTTGAAAGAGTCTCTTTCTTTTGATGTTTTCTCTCTCCCCATGGATAACATGGCTTTCTAATGGAGACAACACCATAAAACAAATCTTTCCTGCCTGAGATAGTGTATCTTCCTTGGCATTACTATCTCCTGACCTCCCTTTCTCTAGTCCGCCCTCCCTTTCTCCTGGACCCTTTAGGCTACACATGATGAAGAGATGTGGCTTTGGTAGTCATAAAGGATCAGGCACACAATGCCTCGACAAGAGCTATGATGCAGCTTTTCCCCAAGGTGGAGAAATGAATCCCAGCTCTCCCATAGCATTTGGATTCTCAAGCTTTCAAAAATGCTACATCAGCATGGGCCAGAAACAGCATAGAGTATCTCTATTTGGTCTAAACATAAAATAACTTCTAAGAAATCCACTGTGATAAAATTAAAATATGGGACCCAAGGGTTTTATAAAGTGCTACCTGGAGATTTGCTGTGAAAATTCTGTGAGATTATTGTTCTGTGAGCTTTAGCATTATCACAAAAACAGTGGTTCCTTGCAAGTGGCTGCTTTTCTGATCTGTGAAAGGGCTATGGCAGAGCAGAAGTGGAATTTAGGTGTGCGGTTTGGAAAGAGGAGTTTTAGAGAAGTAGACAGATTCAAGGATCTATACAAATCCCACAAAGATCTATTATTTATGGACCATCTGCATGTGTCTGAGCATGGGTACCAATCGGGAAGATCAGAACCTCAATCTGAGAAAAAAAATGCTCACTGTGCCCAGTAGCAAGTGGCTGGGGACCAGTCCTGAGGACACAGACCTCTGGTGGGGTGACTTCAGACCTTCCCTAGGCTGCCTAAGTGAGGGCACAGCAAAGCACACCATAGGAAAACAGCATTGGAAAGGGGCTTTGCAGCCACACTGAAAGAGCCTTGGAAAAAGGGAGATGAAGGTAATGTTTGAACTAGGGTATTTCATCACTTCTTTTGATCTTTAGTGTCAACTTTCAAATAGTAGCAGATGGGTAACCATATTAAAGTTTACTCACAATGAACCTTGCTTTTACCCTTTCTTGACAATTGAACTCCAACTCCTTTTTCAATACTATGTCTACTTTTGTTGCTATTTTTTTAAGTACCATGCAGCCTATCAGACCAAAAATACTTAATTATCTTAGCTCTATTCTGAGGTTAACATTCCTGAAATGCAAATCAATCATGGTTCTCCTCCTTTCATCCCCAATCCCCTCATAGCTTTCATGGTAAATTTCAAACTCTTTCGGACAGTTCATAGATTCTTACCTCCCTAGCCACTTCATCTAACACTACCCCTAATAAACCCTCCTATCCCAACAGCAAGCTCACACATTTCTTCCAAATTTCACAGTCTTTGCCTGTGTTGTTCACTCTGTCTAGACTGCTCTTCCTTCACGTTTCTGCCTGAAGAACCTGTCAGTTTTCCAGTTGCATCTAAGGCTACCCTCTCTCTATGGCCTTAGATGGCCCAGGTTCAGTGCAAGGCACAGGAGCCCCAAAGACAAAGAAGACTCAGCTCCTGCCCTTGGAGAGCCCCTAGCCTGGCAGGGCAGACAGAAACGTAGGTAATTATGACACCATGTGATGCATTGGATTTTATTTTAATACTACTTATAAAAATATGGAAGAAAACAAAATTTCAACTGATTTGTGTTATGGCAATAGCTGGGGAGAAACCGAAGGAAAGCTAAGAAGAAAGGTAGATATCTCAAGAAGTGGACCTTCAATTATGAGTAAATATTTCCCCAGTGGAAAAAGTATTATGGGATGATGCAGTTATGGCTGGAGGGTGAGAAAATATTCTGTGAAATACGACAATGAAACATGAAGTTGCATAGACTATTTGGGAACAGTGAGGAGCAGATTTTGACTGCGTGCAGACTGTGGGTGAGGAGAGCACTGCAGTAGAACAGCGAAAAAAATGAACAAATAGATGTAGCAATGAACAAATAGATGTCTGGTGATGATAAGTTCAGTGAAAAATAATAATAAAGCCAGGAAAACATGAAGAGTGATTGGGCACTCTTTTAGACAGGAGGGCCAGAGAAATTCTCACTGAGAAGGTGATATTCAAGCAGGAAACTGAATTATGTACAGGAGTTGTTCAGAGGAAGGGCTTTCCAGGCAGAGGGCACAGCAAGGGCAAAGGCCATGGGGCTCGAGTGTGCTTGGCATGTTAGAGCATTTTCAATGAGGCCAGGATGGCTGCAGCTGAGTAAGCAAGGAGATGTGTTGGCGAAATGAGGTCTGAGAAATCCTTGCAAAGCTGATTATCGAGTCCACCTGACACTCCAGCCTAGTCAGAATGTATTTTCACCTTTCCTGGCAAATCCCATATACCTATCCCCTTAAGCAAGTCTAGACCAATTTTAGGCAAGAAAAAAAAACGGGTATTCACAATGTTAACTCATTCCACCTGCCTCCCAATCCTGAAAGTATAAAGTGATAGTTTTTAAAATAGTACACTAAGGGAAATAGTTAGGAAAGAACCATATCAGGGGCTTTTAACCCAGAGTCTATTGGATATACTTTAGCAGAATCTGGGCCTTCCATAATCATATACAAAATTGTATTTAGAGTTGTATGTTGCATTTTTTCCTAGGGAGAAAGAAGAATTCAAACTTCATGAAATTTTCAAAGTAGTCTATGACACTCCTAAGATTTAAGAGACCCCCAAAATAAAGAGTTTTTATGACTGATTTGTCTTATTTTTATACTTGAGAAAATAGAATAGGAATCAAAAATCACCAACAAATTTAGTACTCCCAAATGAGGCCAGGTTTGCTGAAAGGGTAACAGTTTATGTAGTTTTTTGCAAATAAGAAAAAGGAAAATTTTGCATGTTAAAAAAATGTATTGTCAAAGGTGGTGTAGCCTACAAGCCCCTGGGTGACTTTTGCATGCAGGGTCCTGAGATAGGTATTGAGACTGAGAACTCTGTAACTAATGTTATGTCTCCGTCAGCCTTTTTTTCAGAGCATTATCTGGGAACAGTCTCTTTCCTTCCATCCTCCTTACTTTACAAGAAAAACCTTTTGCTCTGATGGTACAAAGCAAATAAATCTAAGTTTATATATACAAAAAACCTCCTCCCAGCTATCTCTTCTCTCCCAAACTGTAGACCATTTCCCTCCATGGGTTTATGTCTCCATAGCCTTCCATCCACAGGTCAGAGACAACCAGTCCGACTTTCTTTTTTAGTAGTTACATTATGATAATTCTGTCAGCAGCACCAATATCACAAACTCATGGTAGTTAATGTTATTGAGTTCATATTTCCGGGGCTAAGTGCTTTACATGCATTATTTCATCTAATCACCAAACCATCCTGTAAGTAGGCATTACTACCAACTCCATTCCAAAGATGGGAAAACCGAGGTTAAGAAAGGTTACTTTGAGAAGGGATCAAGATGGCTGACTAGATGCAGGTAGTATGTGCTTCCTCTACAGAGAGGAACCAGAATAGTAAGTAGATACTCACATTTTGAACATACTGTCTAGGAGAGAACTCTAGGACTCATCAGAGAAGTAATAGGAAGCATGAAAAGTAAGTAAGGAGAGGGTTAAAGGCAGCTTGCCCAGCTGGGTTCTGGCTGAGAGCCAGGAGAAGCTCCTGGACATGAGACAATAATAAAACAGAAATCTCCAGGGCTCCACACTCCAAAATGCACTACTCCAATCTTGGCTATGGGAGAACTCCTCAACCCACATGGGCCCCAGGCCTAACACAGAGAGCTGCCTGAAGATTACGTGGAGTTGTTGCTCCACAAAGGGAACCCACGCAGAAACCCACAGGTATCTGAACCTAGAGCAGCTTAAGCTGGGCGCCATTCTGAGACCCTAGATACTGGAGATCTACAGATACACCTGCTGCCACTGCACTGCTCTGAAGAGGGAGAGAGAATAATGGGCATTCCCATTCACCCCTGGGAAGGTCCCCACCTCCCTACTGTGGGCTGCTGTTGAGTATGAGATGCAAGCAGACTGCCCTCCTCATAGCTTCTTGCCTACCCTGCTTGCCTAGGAGGGGTCCTACCCTCTCTGGTTGTAGGCCCAAGACACCATTTTAAGAGTTTAATGCACTGGGCTGCACCCCACCCTCAGATTGAGTTTGTGGCAGCAGCTACTCCCTGGCCAAAGAGGAACAGGAAAACCAGTTCTTCTATGCATACCCAGGACAATACCCATCACCCTCTAACAGGCTGCCGTGAGCCTGAGATTCAAGTGAACCACATTCTCCATAGCTTCTTGCCCATACTGCTCACATGACAGGAGCCCCACCATTTCCAGTCACATGCCCACAGCCAGTGCCACTTTGAAATTTTAACACTGGGCTGCACCCTGCCCTTGGGCTGAGTTCAAGGCGATGTGGCTGCAGCTGCCATACAGCCATAGAGAGACAGAGGATACCAAGCTCTCCTAAGCACACTTAGGAAAATACCTACCACCCTGCTACAGGCAGCTGTGGGACTGGGGACTAGCCTCTCCAACCTATTGCAGGTACCAGCAGCATCAACACAGACTCCTTGGGTCCCAGCGGGTTGCCCCACCACATCTACTGTCAACTATCACATCATGCCAGCTGTCCAGGGGCCTGAGAACCCACTCACAAACCCATCCCACTGTTCCCACTACTAGCTTCTGAGAGAGCCACCTGGAGGCCCAAGAATTAACCCTTCAGGACCCCCTAATACTGGTGCCAGCATAAGCTGCTCTGGGGCATAAAATCCAGCATACTTAGTCCATTGCTACCACCGCTGGGGCCCAAAGACTGGCTCAGTTGGCATCCAAGTCCCCAGCAAAACTTTACCACAGCCTCAACTAATAACTATTCCCTAAGCCGCCCAGGAAATCATAGATACCACTGACTCTGTGTACTGCTGAAGAAGTCATACAAAGATCACACTACCATAGGCACCCAAAATAAAAGCCAAAGTGTGCTAGTCAACCAACAATATATATACATATTCAGGAAAAAATTCTCCCCTACAAAATTTCAAAAAATTGGAAGAAGTAACTGTTACACCAGATGCACAGATATTAGTGGAAGGACACCATAAATATGAAAAAACAAGGAAATATGACACCACCAAAGGACCATAACAATTGTCCAGCAATAGATCCCAATTAAAAAAAAAAACTCCTCAAAATGCCAGATAAAGAACCCAAAATATTGATTTTAAAGGATCTCAGTGATATGTAAGAGAAATATGAAAACCAATACAAAGAAATCAGAAAATCAATTCAGGATATGAAGAAAAAATTTACCAAGGAGGTAGATATCTTAAGGAAAAAAAACAAACTCTGGAACTAAAAAATTCATTGAAGGAAATATGAAATACGTTTGAAAATTTTAATAATAGGCTAGACTAAGAAGAAGAAAGAATCTCAGAACTTAAAAATAGGTTTTTTGAAATAATTCAGTAGGAAAAAAATAAGGAAAAAAATAAAAAAGAATGAACAAAGCCTTCAAGATGTCTGGGACTACATAAAGAGACTGACCTTATGAATTAACAGTATTCCTGAAGGGGAAGAAAGATCAAAAAGTTTAGAAAGCCTATTTAAGGAGAAAATTTCCCAAGTCTGGCAAGAAAATTAGACATCCAGATACAGGATACCCAGTGATCCCCAGGCAAATAAACTGCAAAAAGGATTTTACGATTGTACACTTGTATTCAAAATGTCTAAAGTCAAAACGAAAAAAAGTTTTTTTTAATTAGCAAAAGAAAAGTGTTTGCTCACCTATAAAGTAAACCCCACAATACTAACACCAGATTTCTTAGCAGAAACCTTGCAAGCCAGAAGAGAATGGAATGGTATTTTCAAAGTGCTGAAAGAAAAAAAAAACCGTCAACCAAGATTGTTATATACTTTCAGAATAAGCATCATAAATGAAGGAGAAATAAAGTCCTTCCCAGACAAACAAATGCTGAGGGAATTTGTCACCACTAGACTGGCCATATAGGAAATGCTCAAAAAGGTTTTCAACATGGAAACAAAAGGTGTATATTCACCATTATGAAAACACATGAAAACATAAAATTCACAGGCCTTATAAAACAATCACACAAAGGAGGAGTAGAATGGAATCAAATGGCAACATGACAGAATTTTATCAAACCACAAAGACAAAAAGAGGAAAAGAAAAAAATAATTTATAAAACAAATAAAAGACAATGAACAGTATGACAAGAATAAAGCCTCACATATCAATATTAACCTTGAACGTAAATGGGTTAAATGCTTCAATTAAAAGATAGATTGGCAGAATGGATAGAAAACAAAGGAAAACATTATCCAACTATATGCTGCTTTCAAGGAACTCATCTTACTCATAAAAACACATATAGCCTGAAAGTAAAGGGATAGAAAAAGATATTCCATGCAAACAGATACCAAAAACAAGCAGGAGTTGCTATACTTACAACAGATAAAATATACTTTAAATAAAAATAAGTAAAAAAAGACAAAACTGGTCATTATATAATGATAAAGGGGTCAATTTTGCAAGAAGATATAGCAATTCTAAATATATATGCACCTAATGTTGGAACACCCTGATTTAGAAAACAAATATTACTAGACCTAAAGAAACAGAAAGACAGCAATACAATAATAGTAGGGGACTTTAATATCCCAATCAGGCACTAGACAGATAATTAAGATAGAAAATCAACAAAGAAACATTAAACTTTAATTAGATTTTAGACCAATGGACTTAAAAGACATTTACAGAACTTTCTTCTCAACAACTACAGAATATACATTCTTTTTACTAGCACATGTAACATTCTCCAAGATAGACCACATATTAGGCCACAAAATAAAGCTTAAAAAATTTTTAAAAATCAAAATCATATCAAGAAACTTATCAGGCTATAGCACAATAAAGCTGGAAATCAATATAAAGAGGAACTTCAGAAAATATACAGAAATCAGTAGTGCTTCCATACACCTATAACAATCTAGCTAAGAGCCAAATCAAGAAGGCAATTCCATATATGATAGCCAGAAAAAAATACCTGGGAATATATTTAACCAAGGAAGTAAAACATCTCTACAATGATAACTACAAAATACTGATGAATGAAATTGTAGATGACACAAATGAATGGAAAAACATACCATGCTCATGAACCAGAATAATTAATATCATTAAAATGACCATTCTGCCCAAAGCAATCTACAGGTTCAATGCAATCCCATTAAATTGTCAGTGTCAGTTTTCACAGAATTAGAAAAAAATCCTAAATTTCATACAGAACCAAAAAAGAGCCAAAAAGCCAAAGCAATCATAAGCAAAAAGAACAAAGCTGGAAGCATCACATTGCTTGACTTCAAATTATACTGCAAATGTATAGTAACCAAAACAGCATGGTACTGGCATAAAAATTGACACATAGATCAACAGAACAGAATTGAGAAACCAGAAATAAAACCACATATTTACAACCAACTGATCTTTGACAAAGTTGACAAGAAGACACACTGGAGAAAGGACACTATTTTCAATAAGCGATGCTGGGAAAACTGGGTTGCCACATACAGAAGAATGAAACTGTACCCCCAATCTCTCACCATATACAAAAATCAACTCAAGATGGATTAAAGACTTCAATATGAGACCTGAAACTATAAAAACACTAAAAGAAAATCTAGGGAAAAGTCTTCTGGATATTGGTCTAGGCAAAGAATTCATGACTAAGACCTCAAATGATATGCAACAACAAAAATAGACAAATGGGACTTAAACTACAAATCTTTTGCACAGCAAATGAAATAATCAACAGAGTAAACAGGCAAACTGCAGAATGTGAGAATATATTTGCAAACCATACATCTGACAAGGGACTAATATCCAGAATTTATAAGGAACTCAAACAACTCAACGACAACAAAATAAACAAATAACCTCATTCAAAAGTGGGCTAAGGATATGAATAGACATTTTTCAAAAGAAGACAATTAAATGACCAACAAGCACATGAAAAAATGTTTAACATCACTAAGCATCAGATAAATGCAAATTCAAACCACAATGAGATATCATCTTACACCAATCAGAATGGTTATTATAATATTAAAAAGACAAAAAATAATAGATCTTGGTGAGGATGTGGAGAAAAGAGAACATATACACACTGTTAGTGGGAACGTAAATTCATGGAAAACAGTATGGAGATTTCCCAAAGAACTAAAAATAAAACTATAATACAATCTAGTAATCCCACTACTGGATATCTACCCAAAGGAAAAGAAATCAATACATAAAAAAGATACCTGCACTCATATGTTTATCACAGCCATATTCATACTAGCAAACATATGGAATCAACCTAAGTGTCTATCAAGGGAGGACTGGATAAAGAAAATGTAGTATATATACACATAGCAATACCATTCAGCCATAAAAAAAGAATGAAATCACCTCTTTTGCAGCAACATGGATGGTACTGGAGGCCATTATCTTACGCAAAAGAACCCAGACACAGAAAGACAAATACCACATGCTCTCACTTATAAATGGGAGCTAAATAATGTGTACATGTTGAAACAGAGTGTGGAATTTTGGACATCGGAGAGTCCCATCGGAGAGTGGGAGGGAGGTGGATGATGAGAAGTTGCATGGTGGCTACAATGTATGATGTTCCAGTGATGGATGTACTGAAGGCCCTCACTTCACTACAATGCAATGCATCCATGTTACAAAATTGTACTTGTACCCCATGAATATATACAAATAAAAAATAAATTTAAAAAAAGATTCAAGTAAAATTGTCTCTTCAGGACTCAAAAAAAAAAAACCAGAAAGAGAAGAAAGGTAAATTTATGTGTCTATGGTCACACAGCTGATGTGGCAAGTTAGGATTCAGGTCCAGTTCTGCCTGACCCCAAAGCCTATCTGTGTTCTAAACCACAACTCTATAATGCTACCCTAAGACAACTAAACTAGAATGGAGTCTCCTCACGTCGAAAAGCAATTTTTTCCAAAGTACAAATTTCACAGGTGTGATGCAAAGATGCTAACATGATCAATACTTGAAAATGCAAATGCAATCATTATATTATGTTCACCTCAGAACACAAAAGCTTGATTGCATAAAAATGATGCTTTTATTAGTAAACAAGGGAAGGTTGAAACTGTGCAGTTTCTATATTGTTTTATCACTACTGGTTTAGATTATGAAAATTTGATCAAAGCATCTTCTTAAGAATTCAGTTTCATTTATATTTTCAGTCCTCAAACATAAATACGCAATAGTATACATCAGGGACATTAAGGACACTTGTGTAAAAATGGAATTGAATGTTGTATTGTAATCCTCATTTTTATCCAGCAGAATTTCAGAGAAAAAATATACTTAGGTGACTCTGGAAACCACAGCTCAGCAAAATGCCATAAAGCAAAATATTTCAATTTGATATCTGATATCAAGGATTCAGGAATTACATTTTCAATAAAAGCATCTCTCTTGGGTTTATAGCACCAAAACAAAAAGAAGTACAAGATTATAATTTTATGATGTGTGTCACTTAGAGAAAAAAGAGTAACTTTTTTCTTCACTTACTTTGATGTTGTCAAAACAAATCATCGCCCTACTTGCTGCTCCTCTCTCCTTCGTGAAGAGACTTAATAGGGGACGATGTGTCTGCGACAACAACGGTCCTTTATTTATTTATTTATTTATTTTTTTGAGACAGAGTTTCACTCTGTTGCCCTGGCTAGAGTGCCGTGGCATCATCCTAGCTCACAGCAACCTCAAACTCCTGGGCTCAAGCGATCCTCCTGCCTCAGCCTCCCTGGTAGCTGGGACTACAGGCATGCGCCACCATGCCCGGCTAATTTTTTCTATATATTTTTAGTTGTCTGGCTTATTTCTTTCTGTTTATTAGTGGAGACAGGTTCACGCTCTTGCTCAGGTTCATCTTCAACTCCTGACCTCAAGCGATCCTCCCACCTCGGCCTCCCAGAGTGCTAGGATTACAGGCGTGAGCCACCGCGCCCGGCCAACAAGGGTCCTTTAAATTTTACTGATAATTGGAAGAAAAGTTATGAGTTATTAACTAATATCCTCACCATTCTCTTGGTAGAAAGCTCCCCAAACTTTTCTTTTAAAGAATGTAGTGATTGGTCCAAGAATGGTTCAAAAATGAGACTCCTGAGCTGTGCTAGACCTGAGTGTGTCCGGACAGAGGTAAGCCTTTGATCTCCTCAGCACTCATCTCAACTCAGGCCTCTAATGCCAGGAGTCAGGCAGATCATCTGCAACTTAACACTGGAAGCATTTGGAACACTTTTTCTGAGAGCTGCTGTAATCAAGGACCATAGAAATCAGGTGCAGACACATCCGTCAGGAAAATAGCTTTAAAAACTCTTGTGTGTTTCAAATTTAGAAGCAGACTTTGTTGACTGCTTGTGTGTTCGCCTGATCTGTGGCAGTACTCACTCTAAGCCAGCCCAGTGGGAAATTACTATCACCTTGGCTTGAAATCAGTCAAATCCATGGAAATCACCATATGGTGTGATTCCTGCTTTGTCAGGAGGTGAGGAGACAGCACCCTTCCCAGGCTGTACCACTGATGGAGCAGCTTCTTATTGAGTCACAGCTGGCGATAGAAGCATGCTGCTAACCGATAGTATATGGACTGCCTTTTTAAAAGATCTCCTGTTGAACTCTCTCTTAATTTTTTAAGAAACCTAAATTCTTTCAAATGCCAAGGAACAAAGTTATATTCTGATATAGTTTCATTTGTAATCCCCAGGGGGAAAAACAATTTATCTTATATTTTAAGATTAAAAGATGCCTAAAAATCTGAGGTGATGCAAAGGATTCAGTTAACTCAGAATGTCAACTAAAGACAGTCACGTTTCATGAATTTTAGATTTTCTACAGCTCTGTTTCATCTTAGCTGCCCACCTGAAGTGTCAGGGAGTTGAAAAGAAATTTCTCCTTAGCGTAGTCTCTCTTTTTTGCATGATGGACTGCTTTAACTATATTCCATCCATTGTTAGACTTATATTTTTAAAACAATTTGACATCTCTGAAATTTGAATGTGTCTTAAAATGTATGGGATATCTTAGTTTAATTAACAACATTTCTTCTTAGTTTGAATAAAATGTGATATTTCCATGGTTATTTACCTAATCTAAACCCCTATGTATCCTCAAACTTTCTTTGTTATAAATATACCCAGGGGCCGGGCACGGTAGCTCACGCCTGTAATCCTAGCACTCTGGGAGGCCGAGGCGGGCGGATTGTTTGAGCTCAGATGTTCGAGACCAGCCTGAGCAAGAGCGAGACCCCCGTCTCTACTAAAAATAGAAAGAAATTAATCGGACAACTAAAAATATATAGAAAAAAATTAGCCGGGCATGGTGGCGCGTGCCTGTAGTCCCAGCTACTCGGGAGGCTGAGGCAGAAGGATCGCTTGAGCACAGGAGTTTGAGATTGCTGTGAGCTAGGCTGATGCCACAGCACTCTAGCCCAGGCAGCAGAGCGAGACTCTGTCTCAAAAAGAAAAAAAAAAAAAAAAAAAAAAAAATATATATATATATATATATATACCCAGGGCTTTTTTGAGATATACCAACGACATAAAGCAGAAATCTTCTTCACAGCTGTGTCTGAAGCTGGCCGGCCTGCTGCTCTCCTCGGCATACAGGATCTTCCCTATGCAGTCTTTCCTCTTCGCTTCTCACCTGGGGCCCTGGGCAGTGACGGGGCCCTGGGCAGTGACAGATCCCTGCTCTGATCTGACCTTGTCTCACTCCAGGCAATTCTCACAATATCATCTACTACTGATCACCACCAACACCATCACCACCCTTCCAGGCCTACCTAATTCTCAGTATTTTTTATTGGTTTTTCCAGAGACATTTGGTAACTGGAAATAACATAAATGTTGTAAGGACTAAAAGAACTGACCAACAAGCCACGAACAGGATGTCCTGGTGATGGAGTCCCCAAATAAGGAATATGTCCTAAAATATCCAGGTCCTGGCACTTCGCATATCAGTCATAACTTCTGGGATCTTCCTTGGCTTTGCAGAGACTTTGCAGAGAACGGTATGAGCCCCCAAATTAGATTAGGGTTGGTCTAGTACCTACACAATAAAATAAAATGTAAAATAAAATAAGCAGAAATTTTTCCCTTTATTCTCATAATCAAAGGATGCAAACTGACAGTGCCCAGGCTTTATATAGCTGCTTCCATGTTTATTTGGCTATTTTTACCTGCTCACATGGTACTTCAAAAGGCAAACTAGGCACTTGTTACTCCTGATTACAGCACAAGCTGCTTAAGTAGTGCCCCTAGTAAAAACATGGAAGTGAGGTATGAAGCAGATGGCTGGGGACAAAAAATGCTGATATGTTGATAAACTAATAGGACATTTAGCCTGGGAGGTAGAAAGTGAAACCTAAGTGGGAAACAAATAACATAACAGGGGGGACTGTCGGGGGAAGGGTCCGGCGGCAGTTTAGGAGGCTGGAGACCCAGGCACAGGAGACTTCACTAGTGTGCTGTTATGTTAGAGCCACAGGAGACTCTGTGAGACCAAAGAGGCAGAAAGTGGAGAAAGAAAAGAGGACCAAGCATAGAATCTGAGTGGACAGCCAAATGTAGGAGATCCAAAACAAAAATAAATTCAGGGAAGAGACTGAGGTGTGCCTGAGGGATGGAAATAGCAGAGTATCACATCATGCAACCTGAGACAAGAAACACTGCAAAAAGGAGTGTTAAATATTATCAAATGACGCTGAGAGGTCAAGGAGAACAGCAGAAAAAAAAAAGAGATGTGGAATATGACATTTGGAAGGTAACTCAAGAGGACGCTGCCAGTAGCTGGTGGAGCAAAGCCAGATTTTAAAGGGTTAGGAAGTCAATGGCTACTGAAGAAAAAGGAGCATTAGGACTTTTCTTCTGGAAAGCCAGATGTTCTGGAAAAACTTCAGAGAGCACAAATAAGACTTATAATATACTATACTCACTAACCAGTAATCCCAATTGTTGCATACTTAGTAAAATAATAGATACACTTATCTTGTTTCAAGACACAGTCGGAAGCTTCTAGCTAGATATTTCAAAATGATTCCTTCTCTCATAAAATTAATCAATCCACTGTTTGTGCAGCAAACATTCTTTGTGGTCAGGATCAGGGCTTGGAAATCGACCCTTTTCTAAGGTCAATAGCAGCACTGTAGTTCTGGCTTCCTTCTTGTCACTCGGCAGCTGCCCTTCTAGAATTTACTGAAAACAATTCCCCTGCCAGGAAAATTTGCCAATGCTATATTTATTGATTTCAGAAAGCTGTTTCAAAC
Organism: Propithecus coquereli; assembly: GCF_000956105.1. Classification (NCBI taxonomy): domain Eukaryota; kingdom Metazoa; phylum Chordata; class Mammalia; order Primates; family Indriidae; genus Propithecus; species Propithecus coquereli. Next base: position 3,799,432 of record NW_012153507.1, read on the forward strand.
AACCACAATGCAGTGTGTAGTAACTTGTCAGAATACAGTGTCACCTAAAGCTCTGAACTGATTTAGGTTAGATAACACTGTCAAATCACCAAAAAAGAGTTGCTTTAGGGCACACCAAGTCTGCCTTTTAGTTGCTCTTTTGGACACTCATCAAACTTCAAGCTTAATCTCATATTAATTGTTCTCTACATAAATAACCAATTTTATGCATGTGTAACGTCATGTTGAAATAAGTATGGGGACGATTCAGCTGATAGCACGACCCTTCTGAAGACAGAAATTTACTTCACTAAAAGGGCTGTTACATATCAGATTAAGAAGCTCATCCTCTGCTAGCCACATTATGTTTTACCTGCTATGTGTTTGCCCTTTTAAAAGTACTAATTGAGTTGACAACCATGTCCACATAAAGACCTACACATGGATGTTTATAGCAGCATTATTCATAATGGCCAAAACTTGGAAACAACCAAGATGTTCTTTAGCAGGTGAATGGATAAATAAACTGCAGTACATCCACACAATGGGATATTATTCAGTGCTAAAAAGAAATGAGCTATTGAGCCATGAAAAGACATAAAGGAAACTTAAATGCATGTTATTAAATGAAAGAAGCCAATCTGGAAAGGCTGCATACTACATGATTCCAACAATATGACATTCTGTAAAATACAAATAAGTACAATAAAATGTCAGTATTTGTTTGGGGTTGGAGAGAGAGAAGGATCAATAGACAGAGTACAGAGGATTTTAGGGCACTGAAATTATTTTGTATGATACTGTTTAATACAATGTCACTATATATTTGTCTAAACCCATAGAATGTACCACACCAAGAGCAAACTCTAAGGTAATCTGTGGACTTTGGGTGATAACGCTGTGTCAATTGTAATGAATATATCACTCTGGTGGAGAATGTTGATAGTGAGGGAGGTTATACATCTATTGGGTAAGGGGGTATACGGGAAATCTCTGTACCATCTGCTCAATTTTGCTGTGAACCTAAAACTGTTCTGAAAAAATAGCCCAGTTAAAAAAAAAAAAAAGTGCTAATCTAGATAGTCTTTTTTTTTTTTTTTTTTAAGTACTAGAAAAGATAATATAAAGTTATCAGCAGGAGAGGCAAGATAGCAACTCTGGGCCACACAGTCATTTCCTTCAACAACTCTCTCCATCCTGAGGAGTCCTGGGCCTCATCTTTGCAAGCTCCAAGCATTAGTTCTGTCTGTGCACCTGGCATTGGCTGGGCGTAAGGGTTGAGTTCATGTTGATCGAGCTTTAGAAGATAATAAAGGAAATGTGTATTTATTACTTTGCCATGAGAAATTTAACTTTGCAGTGGATCAGGAATTCAGCACAGTTTTTCAGCACATTCTCCTGCAGGAAAATTGATCTGGTGGAAAAGAAGAGGAGACCTGGCCTGAGGTAGACCTAGCCTTCACAACTTATCTGCCACTCATTGGCTGCGTGATCCTGATCAGATCAACTCTCTATGCCATAGTATCTAAATCAGTGCAGTTGGCAAAGTAATAGAGTAATAGAGTATTTTCATGAGGCTATTGTGAGAATCGAATGAAGAAATTCACTTAAAATGTTTATCACAATGAAAAGTGAACACTTAGTAAGTATTTACTACTACTGCTACATGGAAACACGAATCATGATCGGATTATTTGGTGGCAATGGAATCAGAGAAACAGTAGTTCGATGGAGAATCTTACTCCATCAGTATTTGCTTCTGGGTTATTTAGCATGTATAAGAAGAACCTTCTCTACTCAGGGCTATAAAATTATTCTCCTATATTTTAATGTAGTATTTTATGGTTTTATTTTTCGTATGTAAATCTTTGCTCCCTCTAGAATATATTTTGTTTAAGGAGTCAGCTATATTTTTTTTCTTAAGTGGTTACTCAGTTATCCTATTTCATTATATTTTTATTCTTTCTATTTTCTCTCTTAAAGGATAAATTTCTGGGGGTGGGGGCATGCTTTCACACCATATTTGCTCTTCCCTGGTATGAAATTCTTTTTCTAGGAATTCTATCTTTGTAACTTTCAAGTAATGCACATATGGCCATAGTTTTAGGTAACTTTACAAACCAATATAATGAAGCTTCCTCGGAAAGGCAGAGAGTATTACATTGGGATATCTTTCTAGTTAGAGACCACTGGTGTGTTGTTCAGTACAAACCCTTACATGTTGCTCTCACCACCCGATGAGGGGCTTACGTACACAGACGGCTGCTTGGTCCCATGGAAGGAGCAAAGGGCCAGGAGGCAAACACTCTGGAAAAGCTATTTAATCTTTGAGCCTTAGAGCTCTCATTTGTAGAATGAGTAAAATAATAGTTGTCCTTTTTACCTCTCTAGATTGTATAAGGATAAAGCATATCATAGAAATGCCTGTGCTTGAAAAAAAGCAGTATTGCTCTCCAACGTAAGTGAGTATTGCGGGCTGTGTGAGGCTTAAAATGATCTTTGACCAGACCCAGGCAGGTACATTCTGATCACCTCGAAGGGACCTTAGGAGTGGTAGGAAAAGGAATCTATCTGGAATATCAAGGGTCGGTTATGGAAAATTTGGAACAATATTGGTATAATTAGGGACTTTACAGGAAGTATGGATAACTTCATCAGTATCTCCTGATAAGAAATGACTACAGCTGTCAGACCTTCCACAATGTTGGTGCAGAAAGGTGCTATATAGTGATTGCAGATGACATAGATTATTTACAGACTAATGGAATCAGGGTAGCTCCACACTGTATCGTCACAGCTCTTCCCTGCAACTCACCCTCCCCTCTCCACTTACACGTGCACCCTCATTCACAGTCATTGCGGCAGCCATGGGAGCATGCTGCTCAACTCCCCCATCAAGAGAAAACCTGTCCTGAGGAGTGTACACAGCCTCTAGCTTCCCTTCTTTGGATCCATTTTGGATACCTCTGGATCCACTGTGGTATTCATACTGAGGTCACTTTCTGTCCAGGCTGCTCCCAGCTTATAACTGAGTAAAGCAGGGGAAATCAGCCCAGGGACTCCCCTAAAAGGAAACCTCCCCATCAACCCAGGTAAGACTTTTCTCAGCTGTGCTGCAGTCTGAGGCTCTTCTTACCCAATCCCCTTTCTGTCCATGTCTCCATTCATAGGTGTCAGACAGTCACCTCAATCTGAAGGTCTCCCCGACAACTCCTGCTCTCTCCCAACTCTATCCTTCACAGGTATTCACCTCAATAAAGCTCTTACATTTCTAATTCTGTCTTGGTACCTACTTTTCTGAACCCCAATTAGCACATTCACTCGCTGCTCTACTCCTAATTTATAGACATTTCTTCCCACAAATTTTAGAAGACAGGCCATTGTAGTGCACACCTCAAGGGGGCGCCATTCACATCAGTCTGTATGAATGATGCATCCTGAAGTTGTGCAGGATGTAACTGTCACAGCATTATGCAGCAGCCCTGTTTGGGCAAAGGAGGTTGTATTTAAGAAAATGGCTTTAACAAGATATGAGCATCTTCCTAGATAAGTCTGCAGACTTTTTATTCCAGAACAGTATGCTGCTTGAGAGTTCGGAAGCGTGCTAACTAGGGCTGTACCTACAGCACCAAAGCAAGCCAGATGAGCCTCAAAATGATCAGTGTAATTGTCTGCATTTGTTTCAAAGCCTTTTCAGTGGTGGCAAATAGTGCTTTAGGGCACAGGTCTGCACATTTTTTCTGTAAAGGGCCAGATAGTAAATATTTTTGGCTTAGCAGGCCACATAAAATCTCTGTCACAACTACTCAAGTCTTCCATTGTAGCATGAAAGCCGAGATAATACATAACACAAATGAGCATGGCTGTGTTCCAATAAAACTTTATTTATGGTCACTAAAATTGGAATTTTATATAATATCCACGTGTCACTACAAAAAATCCTTTGATTCTTTTTTCAACAGTTTAAAAATGTAAAAACCATTCTTAGCTGCAAGTCATACAAAACCAGATGGTGGGCCAAATACAAAAGCAGGTGGTGGGCCGGATTTGGCCTGCAAGATGCGTTTTGCTGACCCCTGCTTCAGGCCACTCATTCGAGGGTTGCTCCAGAGGGAAATAAGTGAAGAAAGCCACCGAGTCTGGACTGTAACTCTCTGGCCTAGTTTGGCCCTTCTGAGGACACGGAATCAACCTTGATCAAAAATGACCAGTTTGAGAGGAAGGGGAGGAGCTCATTCCAATGCTCTCTTTGTGTTCTTTCCGAGTTAGAATTACAACTACATTCTCTGCCTCATTGGCATCAAAAAGCTAGAAAATGTTGCCTGCTGGGTTTTTGCAATGCTCTGAAAGTTTTTAAAGATATCTCACTTGGATTATTATATTCAAAGTGAAAATCATAAATTATACCCTGAGATGGCTCCTTTTTTTAAGACAGCCCCTGTATCCATAACCTGCCACAAATCAGCAAGCCATTCTCCCATTGCATACATCAGACTTTGGAATTCCTTGGTCTTTTGTTTGTTTCCTTGTTTTGGTTTTGGAGGGGGATGGGCTGTGTTTGTTTTAGGAAATACTGAAGAAAAGGTAAAAGAAAAAGCCCCTTAACTTTCCACCCCATATTACTGAACTAAGCACTGGTATGAAAACGTAATACTCTGTATGGTTTATTTGATCACACTGTTGTCTGATGCCATATCTAATTTTTCCAGCCTGACCTTTCCTAAGACTCTGCTGCCTCTTTCATCAGGATTTAAATGAAAGGGCAAAGCATTCTGCATGAATATAGAGGCAGAGTAGAAATTCCATAAAATCCATGGAAGCAAAAGAAACTCAGCATAATTAATGGCATTCATGGAGTCCCCTTGCTCTCAGGGAACTTACTATCACACCCACACAGCAAACCCCCGGAGAAGGTGCTGTTTACCACTTACTGAGGGAAAGAGGGCTAGAAAGAGTCTAAGGAAACAAGAATGTCCATATATTAAAATCAGACATTTATTAGACTACTGTTTTTGATCTCTCTATTTCAAGAGTAAAGACTTGAATTGTTAATAATGCTGTGCATGAGTTATCCAATCCCCTCCTCCAAAACATATCCTTTTCTATCAAAAACAAGCCCCACCCCACACGCAAACAAGAGTCTTACTTTGTTAACCTCTAAAGTTGTCGGGAACATGCCTAGGAATTTTTATAGTTGTTCAACTCTAAATTAGGATCAGCTCCAAAGAATACCTGGACCAATTGCCAAACCCAGACCAGTGCTCCGCATCCTACCTTTTCTCTTGAAGTTCACAGCGACTTTGTCTTCTTTCTTTCCCTCTATTTTTCATTTCCTTTTATTTTCAAAAGTTATTTTGAGAAATTTTTAAGTTATAGAAAATCTCAAAAAATACATCATATTCTCCCATCCAAAATAACATTTATTACATTTCCTTCTGTTACCAAAAAGTTAATTATTTTAATTGTAACTAAAGACCCTTGTGTACCTTCCCAGAAGCAATCACTATCATGAGTTTGTTGTGTATCTTTCCGTTCTTTTTTTTTGTTCTTTCCATATATATATGAACCCACAAATGCTCTGTCATGTTATTTTACAAATTTGTACTTGAATAAACAGAATCATACTATATGTGTCACTCTGCATCTTGCTTTTTTCAATCAATACTATGTGTTTTAATCTTTCCACATATAGTCTTAGATATCATTTTTCTTCTTCAAACCTATTCATCATCCATATTCTCCTTTGTAATTAATCTCTCTGTAAAACTAGTTGAGAAACAAAACCCTCCTTCCCCAGAGTCCTAGTTTCTTGATGCCTCCAAATAATAATACTCCAAATTAAAGCCTGTTAGCTTTAAGGGTTTTATTACCAATGACCATGGGAAGACAGGAAATAGTAAAAACAAGGAATATGGAAAATTATAGAATTTCAGAAATGTTAGAAAGTTCAGAAAATATGATGTAACCCTCTAATTCCTAATATCCTGGTCAAACTGAGTTGGTAGCTGGAAACTCCATTGGTATCCTCTCTGCTTTTGCTATTTGAAAGTGGAACTTAATAAACCTCATCCCTTCTCTTTCTGATCCAAAGAGAAAGGTCCTGCTGGCCCTGCCTCCTGTAATAAGGCTCAGCTTCATGCTCCTATAGTGGCATGAAGGACACAAAATAAATACACCTTTATTTCAAGCAGATGAATGTTCTTTGAGGACCTCTGGACCCAGTGGAATCTGTTTCACAGGAAGAGTTGGCTGTTCAGAAGACAGAGTGTTTAAGAGCATAGATCTTAAACACTGGGATCCACCTGCCTAGGTTTAAATGCCAGGTCTGCCCCTGACTAGTTCTTTGAACTTGAAAAACTTTTTTTACCTCCACAAGTATTATTTTCTCATCTGTAAAATCAGAATAATAATATAGCCTGACTCATACTGTTGTTTGAATATTAAGAGCTAATCTATAATGAGTCCTCAATAAATGTTAGTAGCTATTATTATTGTTGTTGTTATTCAGGGTCCTGCATACTCATGGTCCCCACTTCGATTCGCAGTCAATGAAGAGAAATGAGCCTTGTACCTCTTCCTGAGAACTCGTCATTTAGATTCAGTCAATATTCTGGGTTATCTAGTGATATTCACTTTTAAGGGCAAGCTGAGATAAAAATCCATATATGAATATAGGTTCAAAAGTTGATATCTCACTTACGTGCAACCCCATAAATTTTCAGGATTAAAAAACCAGCATCATTCCCTTTAAGAAGTTTTGTGGATTCACATCAGAATGCCAACTAGGAAATCAATATTTTAGCAATAGTAAAGCCTGAAAGAGTGGGCCCCTAAGGAATGCTCTGAGGGCTAGGGGAAGCAGTTATCTGAACTGGTTATTTATTGGCTATGAGGACAATGGTCAACAAAGAAGGTGTTTATTAGAGGCTGTTATTATTTTTAACAAACCAAGCCCATTAATGTAGAATCATGGAGATACCCACAGAAGTATGATGATTAAAATAATAAATGGACCATTTTACACACTACAGAAAATTGCATTTTTCATTATAGGAAAAGAGTTCCTTTGATAAAATTATGATGAATACCTTCTATGAATTTTTAGAAGTTTGAACATCTTATGGAGTTTTTAGGTGGAGAAGCCATCTCTGCCCATCATGAACATCTTTGTTAAGAACCATTTCATATAACTCTGAAGCTCAAAAATAATAATAATAAAAGTCAATGTGTAGGAGAAAATAAAGGACATGAGTTCTAAAACAAAAAAAAATTTTAAGCCATTTGCAACTTGAAATATTATGCAAATGGAAAAACACAAGAAAAAAGAAGAAATTTCTGCTGTAGCAGCACACAGGTTAGGATTCGAGAGGCCACTTAAGAAAAATTCTGTATTCGCCCTAAGCACAAACACATTTTGAAAGCCAAAGGTTTTCCTCAGTTGTGTTCAATACACATTCTAGAGCTTGAACTTGATGGCTACTGAAAACACAGAAATGGTGAAGTATTATGCATGGATGCTCAGAGGCATAATCAGTGCTCATCTTATGTTCATATACATGTCAGGAAACCAATTAACTGACTTGTTTTTTAAAAACTCTGTAGACAAAATGCATAGCCAATGTTCTGATCGGTTTCTAGCTACAGAAAACAGGACCCAGAAACCATGTCTTCTGTAGTACTCTAAATTTCATTTGGACCACATGTTATTTTATTTTTAAGTGCACAAATATTTATGCTTAATTCCCTGATAAGAAAAAGCATGAAATTCTCTGATTATGATTAGCTCATGCTGGACTCCTGTTTGACTGTTTGGATGGGGCTCTAACTCTACCTGAGGAAATTTTTAACCACATTTGTGCTCTCACCTGCTGATAAAGATGTTCATGGGAAGTAATGTCAGCATCATTACCTGAATTATAAACAGGATTCATCCAGGTTACTCATGAACCATTTGTAAGAGGACATGTTCCTCTGATTAAGGGAAGGTTTTTTTTGTTTTGAGACAGATTCTGGCTCTGTTGCCCTGGCTAGAGTGCCGTGGTGTCAGCCTAGCTCACAGCAACCTCAAACTCCTGGGCTCAAGCGATCCTCCTGCCTCAGCCTCCCGAGCAGCTGGGACTACAGGCATGCGCCACCATGCCCGGCTAATTTTTTCTATATATATATATTTTTAGTTGTCCAAATAATTTCTTTCTATTTTTAGTAGAGAAGGGGTCTCGCTATTGCTCAGGCTGGTCTCGAACTCCTGATCTTGAGCGATCCGCCTGCCTCGGCCTCCCAGAGTGCTAGGATTACAGGCGTGAGCCACCGCGCCTGGCCTTAAGGGAAGTTTTGATTTTGGAGTTGCTTCCTGGATTCATGACTGCATGGCTTTTCTCAGACTAGTGGTCTCTCTGTTAAGAGACAGAATTTATTTACCGTAAATGATCCCTTACCACCACCAAACCCATCCTTCATAGCACAGGTATCAATGTCCAGTTGGATTTAAACACCCTGGGCAAGGTCACTTTAATGCTGTGATCTGATGAGACACACTGAATGCATTACAGAAAATTTTGATAATGCTTAAATTAGGGTCTAGCCTTTTAAAGCCTTTTTAAAGTGCTATGATTTGGGATTATCATTTCAGTATTGGCCAGTCTCACGTGTTTTAGGAAATCAAACCCATAAACAGGAGATCAAGTTTCTTTTGCCAAAGTCTCATCTTCTCCCCTTAGCTACTAAAACATTCCATTTTAATATGACATAACATTGAACAAAAGCTTGCAGCCCATAATAAAGAATATTACCACAATGTGGAGTAGAATACATACTCATTATAAAAGCCATAATAAAAATAAATCCTGCATATGAAGGATTTGAGTGAATTTGAGCCATAAGACAAAAAAGAAGCTGATCATACATTTGCTAAATATTAATTCTCTACTGAGCCATGAAATGGATTAAAGTTCTAAAAATAAATATTAATGGGGAGTTTCTGCCAATACTATCCAAGAGAATACATATTAATAGTAAACATATCAAGTGAGAATTTCTTTTCCCTGAAATTAAAATAAGCTAAAATTTCCATTTAAGAAGAAATCCTTTACTAGTTTGCATTACTATAACCTTCATACATTTGTTATCCTTTAAACATTGATTATTTGGGACCTAGAAAGTCTCCCTAACCTTTTGGTCTTTTGAGAAAGCTCTATGCACACCCCTGGCAAATGCCTGCATGTTGACTTAGTTTTGATGAACATCTTGGTGGCTTTAATAGAAAAATTTGTGTCCTAGATTTTTTTCTGTCACTTCATGACATCATTTTAGATAAATTCTTAAAAAGAACAATGGAAAAGATATTTAAGATTCTACCATTTTAACAGATTTGTCATTCTACTTCTTGATTTATCCACACAAAAAAAATTAACTCACACTTCTAGAGGTAATTACAAAATTTATATATTCATAGAAAAACAGCATACAAGTAGATGATATCACAATTTGATATTTATGAAATGCCAGTTTTCCATAAACATAGAAAAATCAGCAATTATCACTGGAGCTGTTTATTAACATTTGGAAGAAAATAAATAACAAATGGGTTCCCTATTCATTAAAATTCCTCAATAATATAACAATTGTCTCCATCTCAAAATAGTTATATGTGATATCCATGAGCCACTCTTCCAGTCAGATTACCTTAAAATAATCCTCACTAAAATAGTCTTATTAGTCCTTTCACACATTTTCTTAGATATTTGCCAATTTTAACTCTTTGATTCACTCATGTATGTGTGTATGATTGATTCAAAGCACAGTCATTTGCTACCAAGAATCTGTTTTATTAGCCACGATTGTGGGTGAGATGCCAAGATGGAACTAGCAAAAATATTTTCCATAACTATGAGCTGTATGTAGGTGTAAGCTCAGCTAGTCATTTTGTTCATGTGTCAAGAGCAAAACTAGGTGAGAGTACACAGGTGGATTTACCTATGGAAACTCATCAGCACTCCTAGTGAAAGAACCTCAGGGTACATAAAGATGGGCACATTTGCTCATTCACAATTTTAAAGAGGAAATAAGTAGTATATACTTTATCATCACAAACTATTCAATTTTCTAAGAGAGTGTTATATTTTCCAAAATCACCCTTTTGGTCCATCCTTCAGAAGCTTTGTGGGTTTTTGGTTTATCATTGTTTTTGTTGGTTTTCCCCTCTCTCAAAGTAACAGGGTTTTAGCCATCTCTCTTGCCAAGGCTCCTGTGGCTAAGGGAGCTATTTCAAGACTTCTGTTTCTAGCCAGTATGTTTTTAGGTACGGGGTTGTAGTTTTTGAAGGAAGAAAGGGGGAACAATGCACAAATAAAATAGGTTTTGGTGGATTGTCTTCTTAGAAAAACCACAGCTGTCAGTTGTCTAACACTGTTGAAGGGTTTAGGGTAAAAACGGAGAGAATGTAGAAAAGCACACTACCAAGATCATGGGCCGTAATGGGTTCAGGGTCAAGTACTGAGCTCTTCTGAGCTCCACCAGCTATACCCACAGGGTCTCTCCTTAATTATTTGTAGGTATATGGATTACTTATCCAATGTGATTGGGTCATAAATGTGCATTTCGGCATCATTTAATCTAAGAGTTGGGAGAAATCATAAAGGTCTATCAGCCTAAACTACCCAATCACTTCTACCTTGTCCCTGGTAAATGAACATTCAGCTTTTTTTCTCCTTAAATATATTAGCTATTACTATTCATATTCATTGCCAAATATTTAGGCAATCTTTTTACATATGTTCTTAAAGAAGAAAAAAATGTCCTCACATTCCCACCAACTAGATTAATCTTTGGTGCACAGCTATCTATTTATAGACACATATAAAATTATACTATAAGATTTGTTCTATAACTCATTTGTTTAATCTACTGTATATCACGAGCCTCTTTCTCTGTCAATAAATATTTACATAGTCACTTAAAAGCCTGCATTGTGTATGGATCTACCATAATTTATTCAACCAATCCTTTATTGTTGGGTAAATACGTTATTTCATATTTTCTCATATTTTAAACATTGTAATTATAATCATATATCTCTGCAAACTTTTCCAGTTATCTCTTTGAAGAAGTGCCTAGAAGCTCAGCTTCTTTTTGAACTTTTCTAGTGATGGAAAATTTTGTACGTCCCCAGGCAAACTTTTTTATCACTGGACAGTTCCAATTCAAATAAAAGCTGCTCCTGGTTTTCACAGAGTAAGTCTAATTCCTCTTTTATGCTATAGTTTTTTTTAATGCTGTGCACATTTTATAGTCCTTTATTATCTAGACTTCAGAAGCTGGGATGAAATAAATATTTACTGAACACTCAGAAGATGACAGAAAGTATTTCTTATTTTGGTTTTTTTTTTGTTTGTTTCAACTAATCAAAGTATAATTGACAAATAAAAATTGTAGGTATTTAAGGTGAATAACATGATGTTTTGATATATTAATATGTATATGTTGTGAAATGATTAAATCAAGCTAATTACCATAGCCATTACCTCACATAATTAACCATTTTTATGGACAGAATAGTTGAGATCTACTGTCTTAGCAAATTTCAAGTATACAATACAGTATTATTAACTATAGTCACCATACTGTATATTAGATCTCTAGACATTCATTCATCCCGTAAAACTGAAACTTTCTACCCATTACCCCCTGGCAATTACTGTTCTACTCTCTGCTTCTGTGAGTTCAACATTTTTAGATTTCACATGTAAGTGAGATCATATAGTATTTGTCTCTCTGTGCCTGGGCTTATTTCACATAGCATAACATCCTTCAGGTTCACCCATGATGTGGCAAATAATAGGATTTCCTTCCGGCTGAATAATACTCCGAGGGTGTGTGTCTGTGTGTGTGTGTGTGTCTCACATTTACTTCATCCACTCATCTACTGATGTTCACTTAAGCTGTTTCTATATCTTGGCTATTGTGAATAATGCTGCAAAGAACATGGAGTGAAGGTATGCCTATAAGGTGCTGATTTCATTTCCTTTGGAAATATACCCAGAGATGGGATTGCTGGATCGTATGGTAGTTCTATTTTGAATTTTTTGAGAAACCTTCATACTGTTTTCCATGATGGCTGGAATTTACATTCCACCAACAGGGTACAAGGGTTCCCTTTTCTCTGAATCCTTGCCAACACTTGCTATCTTTTGTCTTTTCGACAATAGTTTTAGGCTACAGTTTTTCTGTAGTTGATAACAGCTAAAAATTATTATTACCCAGAAATTATGCTTTCTACATTCCCTACCTCCCATTTACTCTTCTCTAGCCATTCTCTGGTAGTTTCCTCATCTGTCTTTAGATATTTTCAAGTGGAAGAGACTGATTTTGCAGATTTTCCTATGTTTCAAATGTTACATAATTTCAATTGATGTCTAAAATGACCCAAAAGACCATCTTCTACTTTTAGGTTTGGGTAGATGGGCGCAGAGTTTGCTAACTTTTCCCCACTATCCATTCTCTCTTCTCCCTTAATAACAGAGGACAGCATTATGATCAGACAGAAGAATATATTTTCCAACCATCTTTGCAGCTAAGTGTGGGAATATACCTACATTCTGGTCAATGGAATTTGAAGTGTTCTGTGGAACTTCCAGCTTAATGAGAGTTGACTTAGCTGGCATCAGTATTCCTTTTGTTCTTTCCCTTTTTTTTATTTCTAATATTCAATGGCTGGCATCTCAGCAGCCCTCTTGGACTATGAGGTATTCTTGCACTTGGAAGTTATGCCATAAGATGCCAGAACAAAAAAGTGAGTGAAGCCTGGTGTCTAATAACCATGGACCTTTCATACCAGAACTCAGCTGCCTACTTCCAGACTTCTTTTAGGTATGAGAGAAATAAATTTCTGCTTTATTTAAGCCACTGTTACTTCTGACTTCTAATAGTTTACTCTTTCACCAGTTACTAATTACTTAATGAAATTTCTAACAGTTAAAGGGGACATATCCACTAGTGCTAATAGAGAATAATTAGTCATTATTCCTTCTCTACCAGGATCTTGCCTCAATACAAATTTGTAGTAGACAAAAAGAATGACCCTGCCAAGGAAGAAAGCCACAGAAAGTATTAATATATGTGTGTGTGTGTATATATATATATATATATATATATATATATATAATCAAGGCAATGAGTATGAAAAATAAAAGGGAGAAGAAGTATTTGGATGGGGAAAATAGAGAAGAAAATAAAGGAGAAAGATAAACTTGCTAATTATCCCCTGACTCCACATACTATGCAGCCACAAAACTCTTGTTCCCCTCTGTCTTGGTCCCCTTTCTTTTCACCTCTTCCTTGGCCCACAATGAGACACAGATGGTGGAAAATTGAAAAAGCGATTATTGTAAGCACTATTCAACAATCAGAAGAGAACTAAACTTGGGAGGAAAAGGAAGAGAAGCTCCAATCTCTGTCTCATGATCAGCAAGATCTCAAGAGAATTTGCTGTTTGCAGCAACTGTCATTAATATATATTCCTGGGTTTTATTTCCATTTTAAATTTCTTTTCCTATTTATGCAGAAAATTGAATGATATTAACACAAATAGTCAATTTAAATGTAAGATAACAATGATGAATATAATTCAAACGACAATGTCATATAGCTATTTTAAATTAACTTTGTAAAAATAGGTTTAAATTTTATTCAATGTATACTTTAATAGGGTTCTAAATTCTTTCAGAGAACAGCCATGGAAGTTTTGAATTTGAAGCTGACCTCGAATCATTGCTAAAGAGCTATCAAGAGAGCAATTATAAATGCATTTTAATGACATTAATAGTAGTCATTCCCAGCTGGAAAGGTTATGGGAAGAGAAATGTTTATCTTTTTTTCCAAAAGTCAAGAAGAAATGAAGGCCTTTTAATAGTCATGGGAGATGGTGTTGGGGTGAGGTTCTATCTTCAGTATAATGATTACTTCTGTTACATAAAAAAAGCAAAGAATGATAAAGGGGAAACAAAACCCAAGGGAATTCTTTCCTTGAAAAGCTGTTTAAGAAAGCAGTCACAGAAATTATCCCAACTAGAGTATTTATCAAACACAAAATCAACAGTGATCCTAGACATCCAATGTAGACTGAGAAGGCTTCATATGTCTCAAGAAGAATTTCAATTGTGAACTAGAAATCAAGCTAAGTTAGACATAGCTATCGGCCAGTGCAAAGCAATGAGAGTTTATCCAAAAAAGTTGCTAGTAAAAAAAAAAAAAAATATGCTAGTAAGAATTATTTACTTTATAATTAAATGTGTTCTAGGTTTAGCTATTTTAAATAAAATGTGGGGATAGTATTTATTTTGTGATTATTTAAAATGTCTAGGATGAAAAGGGAAGTAAAATCTTTGTTGTCATTGTAACAATAATAATAAAACTTGGAAAAATTAAAAATTGTACTTGTCAATGGGGGTAGCAAAGAACAGAGGACAAAAGGAAGCTTTGATTAACTGAATTCCAGAGGAACAAACACTTCATAGGTAAGGACATTTCCAAGGGCAGCTGTCTGATCTATGGGGAATCGATGGAGAAGTGGCCATAGATGGAGAGACTTTGTAGGGACAAAGACAGTTTGGGCTGGCAGAATGGATTAGGATCTGGAAGAGACTCAAATTAAATGCAAACTGCCTGAAAATTCTCTCCTTCCCATTCCTAACCCTATTCTGAATTTTGCAAATAAATTTAATAAAGAGACTAGAAGCTAGAAAGAAATCATATAGTCTTACACCTCGATTCTTGAGCCCTGCAAAGATGAATCCAAAAGTCAACCAAAACTATCTGAAACTGTAGACCAACCCCCTCCCAGCTTAAACACCAACACGATCAAAACCAAAGTTTTGATTAGCACAGGAGTTTTGGGGTTGGGTTAATCACAGATGATCTTAATTTAATCAAAGCTGTAGCCTGACTCCAGCTCAATTCTGCTCTAGGAGAAACCTGAATGAACTGGCCCCAGCCTAACCATCAGAGATCAAAGGGTTTGGATGTTCTCAGGAATAAGTAAAATGAAACAAAATGTTTTTTCTCAGTCTCCACTGTTTATTACACAGTGTTCAAAGTATAGTACAAAATTATGAGACCTGAGAATAAGCAGAAAAATATGAACCATGATAAAAGAAAACACATTCGATAAAAACAGATATTGGAATTAGCAGAAAACTTTAAAACAACTGTTATAAATATGCTAGATACACAGGAAAAGATAGATATCATGGATAAAGATAAAGTATATTTCAAGAAAACAATAAAACTATTTTTAAAACCCAAAAGGAAATCCTAGACCTGAATAATTCAATATCTGAAATTTAAAAAAAAATAAAAAACAAACATTGGATAGGTTTAATAGTAGATTGGACATTGCAGAAATTATTCAAACTGAGTCAGAAAGAGAAAAACAATTTAAAGAGAAATAAACAGAGCACCAGTCACTTATTGGATATTAAGCAGACTAACATAAATGTACTTGGAGTTCCAGGTTTACCTGCATACACACCATTCACAATGAATTGGGGGAGAATGCATGGGACTGCCTTGTGTATTTGGGGGGAGGGATTGCTGTAAATCTACAATTGTTTCAAAAAAAGAAAAGAAGATGAAATAGACATTTTCAGATAAATGAAAGCCAAGAGAATTCTGCAGCAGAAGATCCACACCATAAGAAATGTTTCAAGGAGAAAGGAAATGATATCTGACGTAAATATGAATTCACACAAAGGAAGGAAGAGGACCAGAAATAGTAAATATGTGAACACGTATAAAAGATTAGTTTTCTCTTTTTTAAATTTCTTAAAAAACAATTTACTGCTATATGTAACAATATTAATTAAGTTTATGGGGCTTATAATGTAAGTGAAAGTCAAATGTATGATAACAGTGTGATGGTTATTTTTATGTGTCAACTTGTCTGGGCTAAGGGATGCACAGATACCTGGTAAAGCATGATTTCTGGGTGTGTCTGTGAGGGTGTCTCTATAAGAGATTAGCATTTGGATCAGGAGACTGAGTAAAGAAGATTCCCTCACCAATACACATGGGCATCATCTAATCTGTGGAGGGCCCAAAAAGGACAAAAAGGAAGAAGGACAAATTCACTCTCTCAATTTGAGGTGGGACATTCATCTTTTCTTGCCCTTGGACATCAGCACTCCTGATTATTGACCTTCAGACTCAGACCAGGACTTATACCTTCAGCCCCCATTCCCCCCATTCTCAGGTCTTTGGACCCAGACTGAATTACATCACTGGTTTTCCTGGTTCCCCAGCTTGCAGATGGCAGATTGTGGGACTTCTCAGCCTTCCTTATCAAGTGAGCCAATTCCCATAATAAATATATATAACTATACAGTGATAAATAGATGGATAGATAATGTATCCTATTAATTCTGTTTCTCTGGAGAACCCTGGCTAATACTAATACTAATACTACCCTGGCACAAAAGGAAGCAAAACATAGCTCAGTGAGACTGGAGGCTAGAATAACAGTATCTGATCTGGCTCCAAAAACTGGCACAGATTAGTGACAGAATAGTAAGTTATGAATACTGCAACTATCTGAACAAAAGCTTTTGATAAATCTCGACATATTTGCTAATTGTCCCACCTCTCAGATGGTAGAATAAGAAATGAAGGAAATTATTACTCTGAAATTAACTATAACCAATAAGGCAACACTCGTTCATGCATTGAAAGTGACAGAAACCTTGGAAGACATTGACATTTGTGATGATAACAGAAGAGAAGAACACTGGATGGTCAGAATCACTGAGGCCAGCAGAATGTGAGCTTCAGAACTGCAGCAACAGCTTCACCTGGGAACTGTTAGAAATACAGAATCTAGAGCCCACCACAGGTCTATGGAATCAGAATGTATATTTTAACAAAATCCCAGGTAATTCCTACTCAAATTAAATTTTGAGAAGCACTGTTCTAGGATGCTTTTTAAAATTCAGATTCCTAGGTTCCCTGAAAAACCTGTTGAATTACTCACTGTTTAGGAAGATGACTCCTAAAATCTGGATATTTGTTAAGCTTCTCAGGTTCTTCTCTATGCACTAACATTTGCCTGCCACTGTCATAAGACTAGAATTTTCCAAATAAATTCCTTAGAACATAGTCCTTTGAGATGCTTCTTGAATAAAAAAAAAAGGTTACTAAATAAAATAGGTGCCCAAAGCCCTACTATAGCACCCTCTTGGAATTTTATGCTCTGAGAATTCTTTCAGAAAAAAAGTGTCTGCAATTATTTGAATGAGTGCTTCTTCAATCTATTTAATCATGGAATCCTTTTTTTACTTATTCCTCAACAACAGAAGCTCATGGAAGTATCCCATGAAACTTTGTTTTCGTATAGATCTTACTTTGGGAAATGTGGCCTTAGGTTTCAATACCTTTGGCTTCTGGAAACTCAGGGAAAAGACAGGAAGGTTCTCTAAACTTGAGACTCCAAAAGGAAATTTGGTTCAGAACTGAGAATCCCAAAATAAACATAATTCACCAAGTACCATGGCAAATGGTGGCAATGTACAAGCAAGGAGAGAAGACTGACATGGCTGCATGGGCTTCTCTTAGAAGCTCAAACTTTAAAAGATGGATCAAAGGGCACAGGACCAAGGGACTAAAAGAGGCTGAGGCTTGCAAAATGGTTAAGGACAACTGTTGTGTAGTGATCCGTCTGGAGTAGTAGAAAGAGGAGATGTGTGTTTTCATATTGGCTCTGCCACTGGACAGCTATGGGACCTCCTGAGGTCCCCTATTTAATGGGGGCTGCACCTCAAAACAAGAGAGCTGGAGTCATTTATCTCTCAGAGCTTCCTGTTGTTGATTCTCCGTGTTACTTCAAATCATACTCAAACACATCACACTTTTTCCCCCTTACTAGACTTTTGTGGTAACTGTCACCGAAGGGGCTGGATGCTTATCATGTCTGGAAGTTCCCTTCTGTAGCCCCATCAACAATCATAAATCAAAACAAAGATTTAGGTAGATTGATGGCGTGTCTTCTCACTCTACATACCTTCAGGAGATAATTTCTTTTGTGGCTGATTCTTTTCTTTCCCCCTGCAAAAGATGGATTAAAGTTATATTACAGAAAGAGGATACTTTCCAATAAAGTTCATAAAGTTGAAAATCCTCAAAACTAGAACTTTTGGGAAATGTTAAAAAGCCTACAAGGCTATTGCTGAAATTGGAAAATTGTTTCATTAGCTTCAATTCTTGCATTTGAGATTTTGTAATACAGCTGATAACCAAACTGCTTAGTTCATTAATATTGTGGGAATGTTAGCACTGTAGTCAAGAAGTAACAATAAAAAATAAATTTAAAGAATGAAACCTAGTAGAAGTTCTGCTGTTCAATCATGTGCTATTACATAGTCAATATATAAATTCAGCATAGGTTTTTTTCAAATATTCTGAAAAGGCCCCAAGTCCACATTTTTTACCCAAGCGAAAAGCCTACGTTTTGATAGCATTTAATAACGACATGTTCTTGCTGTCAAACAGTCTCTATAATGATGTGAAACAGTTACAGGTCACAACATAATATTATTTTGTCACCATCCTAACTAATGAATGAAATTATATAAATAATAATGTGCTTACATATTTTGGTGGGGGCTTCAAAACAACTCAGACTATTAGAACCGTAAGAAATTAATTGAGCTTGGTTTGCAAAATGGTGGCTGGTAGTCACATACTAGCCACCTATACCTTTATCTGGCTATTATTTGTTTGAGATAAGCAGTGTTTTGGAGTCAGACGTGCTACTGTTGCACCACGAGGTCTGAAATAAGCAGTGTTTTGTAAAAGACAGTGCAACCAGTAAATGTTGCTACTGGCTTGTTATAAATAGCTTAGCATCTATTGTTCTACACCCAGCCTTATTCAATATTTACATACTTGACCAACTCCTCAAGCATTTGACTTTGCAACTCTCCTCTCTAGTCAAAATTTTCAAAATTAGAAGGGACATTAGAAATAATCTAATTCAATGAATTCATCGATATTGGTGGACCAAAAAGTGTTGTGAACTTTTTATAATAAGCCAAGACAATTTTTTTCTTCAAAAGTAACTGCTATCTGCATCACCATGATATCATAAAATAAAGGTTATTTTTACAATCAAAAGTAGAACAGCCATTTCCAAGAAAGCCCACTTAGCTCTCTTCCAGTAACAAATATATAATAATGTTAAAGGCAACATTATCTTTTTTTAAAATATTTGCAACTGACCAATGAAAACCTCCTTGCAGACTGACGCTGGCTTTCAGACTGGCGTCTGGAAGCCACTCACCTGCCTTTCCTTTCGGAAGTGAGGATAAGGTTTTGTGATGTTCCCAAAGTCGCGTGGCTGGTAAGAGCCAAAGACAGATCCGCCACCCCACTTTCCAGTGCCAAGAACAAGATTCTTTCACCTTCTCAGAGCTGGAAGGCACTCTGTCACAGGCTTTTCTGGAACCAAATAGAGCCCAGTAAAATTTTGGCTCAGCTGTACGACCTTGGGCAAGTTAAGAAACTTCTCCAGACTCTTATCCCAGTGCCTTCCACACTGGAGCACCTCACTTACTTGGGTCTTTGACTCTGTGTGCCGATGCTTTCAGCATATACGTTGCTGCATTTGATACACCATGTCTCATTTAAGTCTATGGCACGTGTGATATGGAAGACGGTCAGGCATTGGCTGATGGCACTTACACAAAGCCAGCCCTGTCTGCTCACTCCCTCAGGCCAGCCCCAGAAAGGGGCTGTGGGTTTGCAGTAAAGAAAGCAAACTGTCAGCCAAAAAATTAATTGAAAAACAAATTAAGTCTTTACTGTCATCTCTTGGAAATGCCAGAAAAGGATTCATAAACCACAGCAAATCTTTTTGAAATCCTCTTTCCCTATCCACACCCCTGCCCCTGCCGTCGCACACAGAGATCCTTCTTGCCAGAGCTGATCCTAATGCTCTTCCCTATTCTGAGCTCTCCAAAACCTGCTCTCCAATTCAGCCAGAACAATCTTTCCAGGTCATATTTTTCTTTTCACTTTCTTCTTCTGGCCTTTTTTCTTTTCAATGAATAAGTCTCCATCTGCAATGTAAATCCCATTAACCCCCTACTTTCATTAATTTCCTCCTCACTCCTTACTCTGATTTGTATGATCAGGCCAAGATTTGGGCTCCTTAGAAGCTGGTAGAGAAGGGATGTAGATAATCATGTGCTAATAGAAGTTTATGTCCTTTGCACATATTTATTTATCATATATTAATATTTATGTTACAAAAATATTTTGTATTCTCAAACATCTTTAAACTCTTCATATTGACAAATAATAGGAAATATTACAATTTTCATTTTGCAGAGGAAGGAACAAAATAACGAAGAGATATAATTTATTGCCTGTCATATAAGTCATTTGAACAAGACATATGTAAATAGCTTCTTTATCCTTGTTCACAGAAGACTAGTCTTTGAAAATATTTTCAACAGTAAATATTTGTCAACAGCAGTATTTATTGAGCACATACTACACTCAAGACACTGTTCTAGATGCTAGGAGATTGGGATGATTGGGATGACAAGATTCCTATCCTCGTGGAGACCTTTATTATAGCTGGGAGTGGGGTGGGAAGTAAACAGATAAATGAATAAGTTTTCAGATAACGAGAAATGCTATAAAGAAAATGGATCAGAGTGATGTGGTGGCCAGTAGGAGGGGTAGGTGGGCTGGTGCTGCTTAAGTCTGTATGGATAGGGAGGCCTTCCTGAAATTGAAGATTTGGGGTCAGATCATTACAGGAGAGGAACAGCAAGTGTGGAAGTTCCTAAGACTTGGAAGAAGGAGGCCTACCAAGGGGGAAGTCAGCTTAGTGTGTTTGTAAAACAGAGGGAAAACGAGTGCAGGTGGAGATATAGAATGAGACTGGTGGCGAACACAGTAGGAAATGTGGTCAAAGGACTGTTCATGTTGAGACTTATGGGCCAGGGCAAGGAGTTGGAATTTATTCTAAGTGCGATGGGAAGAAATTAGAAGATGTTAAGCAAGCGAGAAATATGATCTGATTATTTTTATAAACATCATTATTGCTATACTGAAAAAGGATTTTAGGAAGCCTTCTTAAGAGGGTAATGCTATAAGCCAAACATGATATGCAGATTGCCTGGGCAAGGGTAGTAGCAGTGGAGACAAGGGCAAGTGGGCAGATTCGGGATATATTTTTAGGTAGAGCAGTTTTAACTTGCCAAGGAACTGGTTGTGCAGGTAAGAAAAAGAAAAAGAAAAATGATGATGCCTAGGTGTTTGCAGTTAGCAACTAGTGAATGGAGAGTTGGCCATTTCTTGAGATAGGGAAGATCGATTCAAAATATAGACAGGTTGGAAAAATCAAAGTGCGATTTTACCTGTGTTAATCTTGAGATGCCTTGACAATCAGGTAGAGATGTCAAGAATGGCATCTGGGGATCCATTGTGGTTAGAGGTGAGTATGCTGCTTTCTCTGCCCAGATTACTTTCCTCAACATTTTCCTACTCACCCTTCAAGTGCCAGCTCATACACACCCCTCCAGGCAGTTAGCCTCTCTGCGCATATGTATCGGTTTCAGCACTAATCATAGGGAGAAGTGGATGGTTTCAAGAGCTACTTAAGGAGGTAAAGATCAGTGAGATGTAGTAATTGTTTGATATGAGAATACAAACGTCAGCAGGTATCAAGAGAGACTCCCTGGATTCAGGCTTGTTCAGAATAGTGGTGCTATTCACTCAGCTACAGAGTGTTAGAGGAAAATGACATTTAGGAGGATAAAGAAAGAACCATAGATTCCATTTTCATAATGTCGAATTTGAGATATGTATGAGACACCCACATGGAGATGTGGAATAGGGATATTGGGGTCTGCCCAGGAGAGAGGCCATTGCTGAAAATGTGGTATTCAGACACATTAATTATATGGATAGTAATAGTGGAAAGGGCAAGAATGAGACCTTGTAAGAAAGAACTTGGGGTAAGGAGAATAGAACTTAGGACCAAATACTGAGGAGCTCCAATAGGTAAAGTTTGGCTAAAAGAAGATAAAACTGAAAAGGGAACTTGGTGAGATAGGAGATAGGAGATAGGAGAACCAGAGAAATGCATCATGGAAACCAAGGGGAGAAAGCTTTTTGGAAAAGCAGGATTAGTCGGTAGTGTTAAGTGCTGCCAAGAAGTATCTACTAATCATCCAAACCCATTGCTCTACTGGTGTGTAGTGTGTAGCAGAGACAGGTCACACCAGCTCACCCAGAGCTAGTTGCGCACATCTCTTTCCACCTCCACATTCTCTGATGTCGTGTTCATAACTTGAATGGGCCATGGTGGGGGTTTTTACACCATGGAAATCAGCAAACACTACAAATCAGGGCCTCCTCTTTCCCACTCCTCCATCCCAGAGAGCCACTAATAGTTGCTAAACATTTATCAGCATACCACTAAGACTTTGCATTAGAATTACTGGGAAGCTTTTAAATATACCAGTTCCTGGACCCCATTCCTAGACATTTTTATTTATTTGCTCTGGGGTGGGCCCTGGGCAATGGTATTTTTAAAATGCTTCCGGGGTATTCAATTATGCAGCTAGAATCGAGAACCACTGATCCATAGAAAATAAAACCACCATGTGTTTGGTGCTTATAGAATGTCATATTGATGTCTTAGGAAGCAATAAAATAAATAGTCCAGAATTCTAGCTAAGCAGAACTGGAAGTTACACAGGTCTGGGCAGGCATGATATTAAGTTACAAGTTGGGTCAAGGAGAAGCAGGAAGCAACAGGTGTAGGCAGGCATGGTTCCAAATCTTTTCACCAGTCTTCTTGCCACAGAATAGAGCCTGAAAAAGAAGCCAGCTCACAGAGGAGAGTCAAGCCCAGCTGAGTGACAAGCAGAAGCTTCCACCTGGAAACATGGTCCAGCTGTCCCTGAAAGCCAGCTCAGCCCTGGGCTTTACATGTGCCAATATATCCCTCTCCCACTTTGGGGTCTTCTGTTACTTGCATCTAAAACAGATCTTTTTCAGTCAGCTAGGTGTGAGCTGTCACCTCCATTTTTATGTTGTCTTATTATTGAGAAAGGATGCTTATGATGAATAAAAATGATACCTACCTACAGCATAAGTGATCAATAATAATGGCAATCATTGATCTGCAATGTCAGTGAAAGACCCTAAATATTTAACATTCTTATCTCTTATGTTATTGAATCACACTTCTTTTTGTCCTAAGCTGACAACATTTCCTGTTGATTTATAAATAAATATCTGTGACATTTAAGTTGCCTAACACAGAGGAGTACACACAGGAGTCAGACTTTACCCTATGATGAAGTAGAAGATTTTTTTTTTTTCTTGACTAGGCTCTATGGTTACAAAAGTAGAAATTTTAAAGGAAAATTAGGTATTTTTATTTTAGATAAATGGAGTGAGCCAATGAATAGAGACATCTACACACTGTCAATGTTCCTACTGTGTCTTCTACAAAATCTAAAATAGCCCATATTCCAGTTTTCTTTTAAGTAAATATTTATAGTTCATTTCAAGAGGAGTGAACAAGGAAACTTAAAAGATTACTTATACTGCTCTCAGAACTCCAGGCAATTTTGAAAGAGGTGAGTGAAAGAGAAAAGAACCTCTTAACCAATTAGCCAAGAGGCCACACAATACTTTGGAATTAAAATTGCCCAGACATGTGTGAGGATCCAAACAGAGTCTCATTTATATCATCAAAGAGGTTCTACAGCTATTGAAATGAATAAGAGGTTAACAGTTTTAATAGCACAATAATAAGATGATTAAGATTATATAGAAGTAGGTAGGACCAAAATTCCTCCAAGTGGTGGAGACTTTTAATGAGGCACAAGAATGGTTTTTTTCTTGGTCTGCTTTTCAATTCAAATGATTCTCTTGGGCAGTCTTGTAACAAG
Organism: Propithecus coquereli; assembly: GCF_000956105.1. NCBI lineage: Eukaryota > Metazoa > Chordata > Mammalia > Primates > Indriidae > Propithecus > Propithecus coquereli. The sequence goes on from NW_012153507.1 coordinate 3,823,371, forward strand.
AGAGTTTTCCAACTGTACGAATTTTCCTTTGCCTTCTTCACAGGTAGTATCCATTCAGTTTAGTTTTCTAAAAAGCTATGTTAGCTAAAATCAACACACACATTAGCCTAATTTCTGCAGATAACTTTTTTCAGAGTTCAGGGGAGGGTGACATAGAAAAATAGTGATAACACAGGGAGAAATAAGCCCCTTTTTCTGAAGCTTTATCAGTATTGGTAGTAAGAATATTATTTTCCTAACCCAAAAGAAGGTATAAAACAGTTATATAATTGGCTTATGATTTTTGTAATGAAATTTTATTTCTTGTCCTATAAGCTGCTCTTCTGATATGTTAGGTGCAAAACAGAAATGGAGATCAATGCATGGGTAACTTAAGCCTATGCAAGATGTTTCCTTGATTATTGGACCTAAGACAATTCTACATTCTTTCTCTTACAGGATGTTAAAAATGTGGATTGTTTCCTTCTGCTCTAAGAATGGACCGTGTTTGCAGAATTTCATATTAACTTTTGTAGATACTGTGATAGACTCGGGAACTTTGAGGAAAATAATTGCTTTGCTTCTCTCTTTTGTGTGTTGTTGTTTTTGTCTTGGAAACATTCGAGGAAAAATGTTTATGACTCAGTCAGATTCTGTCAGATGTTTCTCGATCTTTATTTTCATTACCAGTCCCTAGGGAAATAATTTTATTTTAATCAATGAATTTAAAATACATAATTTTAATTAATTAATGGATTAAAATTTAAATTAAATTAAATTTCTCCCCAATGAGAGAAATGAAATACTAAGGAATAAGAGTTTGTTTGCCCCTCATGTGGGCCCCATGGTGTGATACTATGTCTGTATAGTCTATACAAAGATACTTGTCCTTTCCCTTTGTAAACTAAATTTTACATGGATTAAACCAATATAAATTAAAAAAAATTTTGTTGAGTAGGGTTGTGCTACAAACCATTGTAAAATCTAAGATTCTTTTCACTCCCCCTCCCAAGACCCAACTTTCACTCTTTTGGAGAGACTAAGGGTCACACATTCTAACTAAAATAATATGAGGAAAGTGGGCTCATTGTGAAGATGCTAGAGACTTTCCCACAACCCAATTTCAGTAAGACAGTAAATATAAAGGAACTGAAAAGTCGTTCAGACAATGGCTGGTCTCATCGTCTCTTGTCTGAGCTTTCTCTGGGCATCCTTTCCTGTCTTCTTGTCTCAATCTGAGCAAACAGCCACCCAAATGCTCACAAATGCCCCAGAATTGGTACTGTACACCCGCTGTTCCATCTCTGATTGTTCCACTAAAAAGGGAAGCCATACCAATGGGAGAGTCATCCAAAATCTGATTCCCTAGGGAATCATCTAGGGAACTTGCTAAAATAGATCCCTGTAGATTTGTACTGAAGAACAACACTTACAATGTAGACTGCTCACTATATTTCTCAATTTTCCTCCCTAATTTCTTATTCACTGAATTCTTTTTAGTAGTACTTCTTTGCAGAGACGATATAAATAATTGACTAAGGGTGCCCTATCCTGTTGTTCTAGATGCCAACAAGACTTTCCTCCATCTGGGATTTTTAGACAGAAAGTGCATAGATTACTGTGGAGATGGTCCACAACTGAAAAATAAATGATGTTTTCTTCCTTAGATTCTCGATTCAAGCAAGCACACTCTCAAGTAGCATTCACACCACCCAGGCTGCCATGATGGTGTGAGAGAGCCAGAGAGGTGTAGGAGAATATGGGGACCCAATTTGGGAAGGAAGGTAAGAATAACTTGTGTTATCCCTTCTTCAAAGGAGCTTTGAAGTGGGGGCTGGGGGGTGGAGAGGCTACATGAAAGGGGAATGTATCCAAGAGAGTTTCTTCTGAAGATTTGGGGTGATTCTGAATAAAGAAAATGGATTCTTCATCTTATTTGGTGGTTGCTCTCTGACAAAACCTGCAACACATCTGCTGTTGTCAGAGTAAGAGGAAAGGGACATGGACTGGCTTACCTGGGAGGGCCTGAGCAAAGACTGCTCCTGAATTCTCCCAGACAGGTAACCTTGTGTTGGAGTGTGTCACAGGAATTAGCCTGGAGCACAAACAAGGAGACAGAACGCTACCCCAAAACCACCCAGTGTCAATGTGGAGACCCTACCAGCAGAGGTTACCAGTGGACCTTGCTGGAGGAGGCAGAAGGAACTGTCTATGCCTCCCTGGGATTGCTTATGCTAAGAAGCTGGCCACAGCACCTAGAGCACATCTCATGTGCTGTACAGCTGTGCAGAGCCAGACATGGCTGGGAAAGGAGACCATCTCATCACAACCACCCTCCTTCCCCCCCTCCCCACACTTTGGTGTGGGGTCCCAGACCCATTGGGTCTCTAAGGAAGAGGAAACTCAGAAGTTCAGCTCCGAACTTGATTTTTAATAACACTTGTAATAATATTTGTACTAGAATGGAAAGATTTTCTAGACCAGATTGACTATTTATCGAAAAAATACTAAATTTTAATACAGATGTGTCCAGCTATAATAGCATGAAATTTTCTGAGAGCAAGCAGGAAAGGAAGCAGATAAAGGAAGTTTAGCTTCTGTCAGCAAAACAAAGAGAATTTTATTCTTATGCAATCTTATTTGCAACTGCCCAAATCACGCCTGTTATATACCCTCTTGACTTTCAGCAGTAATGTCCATACAAGATACAAAAGTACTGGATTGATTTTTAATATAAATCCTTAAAATGGAGATTTTCTATAGAAAATTTCAATGAATCTCAATTCTATTAGCTTCAGTTTCTCTGAGAAACAGAAATTATGGCGGTGGGGGAAAAGCTTCCTTCTCTACATTTTTTGGATTAGGAGAATGCACCATAAAGAAAAATTGTATCAGGAAAAGAATGTTGTCACGAATATTATGGGGCCTCTGTCTGTTTCCAGATGTTAGGGAAACAAGTTGGCGATGGTGGAGTAAAGCATGATGGGGGCTTGTCATGGGGATGGGTCTCTGCAGATCGGTAGGTGCACATACAGGAGACAGAGGGCAAGTTGTCAAACCCATCATCCCCGTCTGTCTTTCCCTGCCTCCTTTCCAAACATCACACTGTTTTCCTCCCAAGGATTTCAAAAAACTGCATTTGAATTTTTTTTAAACAATTAAATCCTATTTCACAGTATGAATACATCATCATTTCTCCTACCCTTTTTTCTGTTTTTAACATTTGGGTTGCTGCTCTTTCCTTTTTTCACTATTATAAATAATATGACAATGAATATTCGCCACATGAAATTTCATGCACGTCCATGGTATTTCTCTGCAATTGATACCTAAAAGGATACTTTATCTCTAAAAATCTCTGAATTTTAAGTTTAGATAAATATACCAAGTTCTCCTTTCTAAAAACCTTTCGATTTTACACTTCCAGCAACAGTGTTTGGAGCTGCCTATTTCTCCTTTCTCCAACTTTCAAAAGCTCTCTGAAGAGCACATATTCATACCACGTTATTGTTTTAACTTGCAATTTCCAAGTTGAACTCTTCTGAAGTTTACTTACCAATATTTATATCTAATAATTACTTATTCACTCAATATAATGTAAATAGTAATAGTGAGTGTGTGCAAACATATTCTACTAACAGAGCTTTTAGCTTTCAAACTATTAAAGTAGTAAACTTCATTAACAACTGTCTTAATGTTGAAATATCTTTGCTCAGATATTTCATTAGGATATGATCAATGGACCTTTTCTCATTCATTATCCTCCTCATTCAATCGACCCTTTCAATCTGAAACTTTGAGTTTTACATTGGGGGAAATTTTTTTCTGATTTTTATTATTTCTTCACATCTCTCTGACTCTCCACTATAAAAAAACCAATTAGATGGATGTTAGACCGTAGGTATTGACCCTCTGTATGTCTAAACTCAGTTCTCAGAATTATTTTTTATCTCTTTATCCCTTTATATTCTAAGGTATTTCCTCAACTTTATTTACCAGATTAGTAATCTATTTCTATCTATGTCCTTTCTATTATTTACCATTCATTACTTTTTAAACTTAGTGATCAAAATTTTAATTTCCAACAATTTTTCATTTTCTGATTGCTGCTTTTTCACAGCAGTGTGTTCTCCATTTATAGGTCAATAGTCTTTTGAATTTTATTAGTGATACTAATTAGGACTGATTTAACATTTTGTTCAGCTGTTTGAATTATCTCTGTTGCCAACCATTCTGTTAGTTCCCTTGGTTCTCTTTCACGCCGTTAGTTTTTATCCAATGTCTGGTGATACTTTGTTGTCTATTCATTTTATGAATAATGAACTAGGTTGATTAATGTATAGAACTAGAATAGGTTTCCTCTGTTTTTCCATCATGCTTCTCCTCTGCCTGGAAGGGGAAAGGGAGTCCCCAATCAGTCTGCCTGCTTTATACCAGCACCCTCCAGACCCCTCTTCTCCATTGGTAAGGTAAGTCTATTCCTTATTCAAGGACGTCAGGGTATTTGCCTCTCACCCTACATCTGCCGCGGAGATTTAGCATAGATTCAGTGTTTGGTCAGGCCCTACGCCCACCTAGAACACTCCTTGGACAGCATCTTCTCTTTCCTCAGAGTGCAGTTACTCGCATTTAGCTCAGTGGCAAGCCTCTCCACCACCTCTTGTTCAGTGTGAGAGAATGAGGGGGAGGGCCAGCTGAAGTGTTCTAAAGCAGGCTGAAAAAATTCCTGATTATTGTCCCACTACTTCTTTTTCCTCTTCCTGTCAGTTTACTGGGTGGTAATAGATCCAGAGAAATATAAGTCCAGAGTGATTTTCTTCTTGGTTTATGTTAGTCTGTGGTGACCTCTGCTCTTGCCAATCCTATCCTCCTACTTTCTATAGTTGAGGAATTTCTCAATTTCTGGCAGAAAATGATACCCTTTCCTGTTTACCAGCACTGTGACATGTTTATATTTTTTCTGTCATTTTAATGGGTTTTGAGCAAAAAGGGAGGACAGGCACATGCACTCAGTCCATCATCCTGATCCAATGCCCTAGGACTCTCAGTGTCCCTCCTCAGCTTTCTTTGCCCAAGCTGTTGGCTTAAAAAAAAAGAAAAAAAAATCCCCTAACCCCACCAGTCAGTGTGTACATTCCCCTGCAATTTCTGTTTTTATATATGGTAGTAGCACAATAAGACGCTCCTTTACCATTTCTCCCCAGACTTTCTCATCTGTATTAACACAACCAAGGGTTCTGTGGTGAGGCCCATGGGTTCTACTACAGAGTCCAGCCAACGATGAGATGTGCACATTTGGGAGAGTGCCTTGTTGGATTATATGACTGCTTCCTCTATCCCAGTCAGTGCAGAAAATAGGTTAATTAACAGGCTGACTTCAGCGTTACTAAATCTATTATGAATTATATGTTCAGGGGTGTTGGTAAAAGGCCAACGCTGGCATCTCTTTAACTAGTAATTATTGTGTTTTATTGTTGGGGACCTATAATGCATTAACAAGGCAGGACTCAGCTTTATTAGAATGCACGTGGCTCCTCGATCCCATGCATATTTATTATGCGAGAGAATGGGATTCTTCTTCTCTAGCCTTCACTAATTTAAAAGAAGATATCCTCAATGAAATGTATTCAAATATTTTGACATTTTGCTTCACCTCACTTACAGAGCAGAAATTGTTTCTGACAGTTATTATACAGTGCTGGAATCCTGCTGCTTCCACTGCTGAAGAACAGGTTGAAAAGACACAGCGCTTGCATTTTGTTCAAAGAGTGATTCTGTGGCTTAGAAATAGCAGCACTGTCAGCTGTGATTCACTGAGAGTTTAGATAATATCCAGTCTGTAGTCACTGCTAACATGGGCTTCTGGGCTTGGCGTGGAAGAAAATGAATGGAAGCTGGTGCCCTGAGGTTACCCAGGAGGATGAGTACAAAATATGAAGCTGGCATTTGGCCACTAAAAATTTTGGTAAAAATCTTCCTCCTCTTTCTCCATATTGTCAGCCCCCCATTATAACAGGCTTAAACTTCAAATGCACCTATTTACACAAGGCACACAATAGTAAATGTTAAATTGAAACACTGGGGCATTACAGAAGCTTGAACTGTCTAAAGCAATTAGAGGTAATAGTTGATGGGCATGTCTCTGATTCTACTGCACTGAAAGGCAAAAATCACTCTAGGATCATCCGGAAGGTAGGACAATACACCACAGAACAACTAACAAACCTAATGAGAAATCTGATGTGCTTTCTTTTGGGTACCTCTGGTTTATTCAGTAGGCTTCTGCTCTGAAGTATTCTTCCAAAGTAATAGGATAAAACACTTACTTGTAAGGGGCCTACCACTAGCAGTGGCAGAATTTGGCACCAACAGATCTTCACCTAGCTACTGAGACTACCAGAGACAAGGAGAAAGCTATCTATCAGCCAAGCTGTCATCATTTATTCAGTTTCTCTCCCATTTCACATCCAACCCAAAACTATATCTAGAAACAGAGCAGTAGCTCAGGGTCAAACTGATCAGTTGTGCTTTTGGAGGGACCAAGAGGGCTCAGCCAATCACATTACAGATATGGAGACATATCCGGTTTGGTTGGGCATAGTCAAAGCAAATAGACAGCCGACATAGAACCTATTCTTGCAGTTTAACAAACAAATATATCACAGATTGAGCACACACTGATATTAAAAGGGGAGAATCACGAGGTAGTGACTCTGCCTATAGCAGACCAAAGCATCTAGATATCCAGCTGGTGCGGGCGTGCATCTGGGGGATTGAGGGTATTTGGGGTTTGACATCCAGATTGGTTGAGGCTGAGACATCACAACTAAGGAGTCGGCAAAGAGCTCCAAGAAGGGCTTTCATGGAAGAAAAGGATCCTGCGGCAGGTCAGGGAATTTGTTTGCTGGCAATGTCCGCAGGGACCTGTGAGTAAATTTGGAGGGCACTGAGGGGTGACGAGGCCCATTATTCACTGGAACGAGACATGGCCAATTCAGTCCTCATCAGGGGTCTCTGCCAGGCGATGAGAGGTCATAACCTGGCAGCAACCTGGGAATAGATGAGAAAAAGCTTTTGCCACTTTGTAAAGATGCAAAAAAAATGCATCTGGATTTTTTTTTAAAGGTGAAGTCAGCCCTAAAGGACGTACAGAAATATGTCTACATTAGAACAAGTACATTGTTTCAGTCAACTCTCTGAGTAATGAAAGCTGGCTAAGCATGAAGAAAGGAAATAAGATCCCAAAGCATTAATCATTCTAAATTGTAAATTATCTATGCCTTATTCATTTATATATCTCTAGTTAGTACCTCACAGTATGTTTGGCACACAGTAAGTGCTAAATAAATGTTGGTGAATGAATGTCATACTTTCATCTCCAGTGTAAATCACAATGGGGAACTAGGTGGGAAGTCATATATCATTTTTGAGGGCACCATTAACTGTGGGTGACCAAGTTACCTCCTAGCAGGCATGATTTGTGGGGTCTAAAAATGTTTCATCGTTCCCAAATTCCCAATTTCTGAATCTCTACAATTCACACACTATCTACCAATTATGGTAATACAGCTAAGGCATCTACATGGATTATCTCATTTGTAGGTAATTTTACTATCCCCATTTTATAGTTGAGAAATCTGAGGCTAAATGACTTACTCAAGTTTACAGATCTAATAAGGATTTGAACTGACTCTAGGGGTTGGGCTTTTCACCACCATCCTAGCCTATCTCCTACACTGTTACTAAAAGCCTACAACAATACAAACATCACTTAGGAAAGAAAAAAATGAATTGTCAACCATTAGCATATTAGTCTGAATTGATTCCTCAGATGAAATAGCCAGGCACAGAGCTGGAACCTGAAGAAAGAGAATTAGAAATTTGATGAGAAGGACATTTTTGGAAATTTTGATCCCAGGGCTCTGACTCATTTATTTAGGACTTACTGTGTGCCAAGCATTCTTAAGGTACTAACTAGAGATAGAGGGTTTTATGTGTCTGTCTCTATTAGGCCAGTTACATTTTCTGCCGGGGAAAACCCTCTATCCCACATGTGTATACTACAAAAGATGCATTACTTATTTAACTCTTTTAATAAAATCTTAATTACCCAAAGAATTGAGTAAACTTTTTTCTTCTTTGCACTAACTACATCACCAAGAATTGGAGATCAAATTGAATGGGAGGATTCTCCAAGGAAACATCCAGAGAATAGCTTAATAAAATGTTCTATTGTCCTATTAGCTGGGGAGTGAGGTCATATTATAGTTATAAACTTTATTGCAGGGGACTCTCTACAGCAAAAGTGCCATTCAAATGGCCACCTATTAAGGAATAATGAAAGGCTTTGAAAATTGCCTTTAGTAAACATTTGATAGAAAATTGAAGCAGTTACCTATGTAATTCTTGTTATGTGTACTTGACACCAACACTTTTTTTCCCTTGAACTATCCAGAGATTTTCGTGAGGGTAAACATAGCCTGTGGCTCACACTTCGATATAAACAGAGTTTATTTAGTTTTCTTTTCCCAACACAGAGAAGCTTTAACCAATGTGAATAGTTACAATGAGAGGTAACATTTGCACATCTAAATTCTTGAATTTCCCAGGAAAATTGAGTTTTCCTTAACAGAAGTGCCCTGGGATTTGTGGTAAATAGCCGAAGAAACTATTGGAATAAATCTTTCCTCAAATCAAGCATGCAAAGCTTGAAAAGTAAGAGGCGTCAAATGTGTATATTCTTTGACTATCCATATTTTTGCCATGAAGTAAAGGCATCTGGATATATATAACCTAATAGAATACATAACTAATATAGAGAATATATTACATAATATTAACTATCATATAATACAATGTAATATAAATTTATTTTATATATATATGAGTATACGTGTGTATAGATGTATAGTTGACTTTTAAACAACACAATTTTGAACTGCATGGGTCCATTTATAAATGGATTTTTTTCAACAAAAGTTACACTGAGTGCACCTGCCTCTCCTGCCTCCTCTTTCACCTCCTCCTCGTCAGCCTATTCAATGTGAAGACAATGAAGATGAAGACCTTTATGATGATCCACTTCTCCTTAATCAGTAGTAAATATATTTTCTCTTCCTTATGATTTTGTTAAGTACATTTTCTTTTCTCTAGCTCACTTTACTGTAAGAATACAGTATATAGAACATATAACATACAAAATATGTGTTAATCAACTGTTTATGTTATTGGTAAGTCTTCTGGTCAACAGTAGGTTATTCGTAGTCAAGTTTGGGGGGAGTCAAAAGTTGAATATGAATTTCCGACTGCATGGGAGGTCAGCCACTAACCCCCTTGTTGTTCAAGGGTCAACTGTATATTTCATGTTCTACATGTGCCAGATACTTATAATAACAATGAACTAATACTTACTGAACACTTACTAAGTGCCAGGCACTGTGTTTTAAAAACCCTGATATCAGAGCCTCGACCAGGGAAGCTTTTATTGGTTACTATTATCATTCCTGTTTCACAGCTATGGAAACTGAGGTAGAGATTCAGCAACCTGTCCAAGGCCACCCAGCAAGTGGCAGAGCAAGGATTCCAGGCAGTCTGACTTTGAGCCTATGCTCTTAACCACTTTATATATGTGCTCTCATCTAATTAATACATTCTACAGCATAGGTGACAATGCTCCATTGCTGACTTATTTGTGTTTCTCTTTGCAAATGAAGACCTGGCATAAGCGTTTGTGCCTCTTGCCCATTTCATTCAAATGAAGACTATTTTATGACAGAAAATAGCCTTCACTAAAGGTTAATAAATGTGTAAGATGTGCCAATATCCTTGTGCCTGGAAAAACACTTTCAGGTTGAAGATCATCTCAAGTTAACACTGACCTGACCTCCTCTGTCATATCCATTAACCTCTTTCACTCTTGAAACTAATTCCGAAATTCTAGCACTAATTGCTTAATCACTACATAAGTAAAGTTACACCTTGTTAGTCTGATAATGGTTTGTTAAAACATCAGGTAATTTGAAGCAATAGTTATTTCCTATCCAACTAAATGGATCGTTATCCTTTACTAAAGTATTAAATAGTCTAAATCTAGTTTATCAGAAGCTATTCAAAGATTTTTTTTTCTATTTCCAAAATTAATACAAGGTTTCACATACAGTGAATACAAACAGTATTAACATTAAAATTTAAAAAGCCTTTGGGAAATAATTATATAGCATGCTTTATAATTTTATCTTTGTGTGTATACTACATGGACAGACATTTAAACCATTAAATGTTCACAAATCTTCCATATTTAAATACGTTCCCTTCCAAGTAGAATGTCATTATTAACATTATCAATATTTACTCAAAGTGTATTTCAAGAAGTTAATATGCCTCAAATCATGACCCTTTATTTAAATAATCCATCAAAATAATTTAAAAATATATTTTTGAAACATATATTTACTTACTTACTCTTGTGGGGACCATAATTAACTGATGACTCTAGCTGCTGCCACTCTGGATCTACCACTGTGTCCACACAGAGGCCACACTTCCAATGGGAAACTTTGACTTGAATACTCCCCAGCAGCCTGGACAAACTTTCTTGGAACTGTGCTGAATTCTGAGACTCTATGTCAATCCTTCTCTCTCCTTATATGGGAATCAGGCCTGCATTGTGACTCGAATCTTCTTTTCACCTTCTCCTACTTTTTCCTCCCTCCTGTACAGGTGTTTCTCCCAATAAATCTCCTCCATATCTATTACCGTCTTGGTATCAGATTCTAAGAGAACCTGAACTAACACACCTATTTATTGAGTTATTTTATTTTTTTAGTTGTAAATTTCATTTTATTTTTTTAATATATTCTAATTCTCTTGTGAAATTCTTCTTTCTTGAACACATTAATTATAGCTATTTTAAAGTCTCTACCTGATAATTCTAGTATCTAGATAGTCTAGAGGTTTCTATGGGATTTTTCCTCTTTATTTTTGGATATTTGGTCTAATCTCTTGGAATGCCTGGTAACTTTTTATTGAATCTTGGACAGTACATTTTTAAAACAATGAGATTCTAGATAATATCTTTTTTCTATAAAAGACTTAATTTTCTCCTGGTAGAAAAATAGAGTGTGAACAGACCACCTTGATCCAGTCTAAGTAGAGTTTCGAATTTTGTTAAGGCTATGTTTCTGGTTAGTCTTACTCTTAGGGTGCACTTACTCTTGGGGTATAGCCTTGCTAGGGGTCTTAACTGAGAGCCTGGTTTGTTCACCAGTTCCTTTCCAGCTTGGTGAGCTCTGAACCCTACTATCTGCTTCCCCAGACCCAGGAGACTGTTTATATCTCTGCTCAGCTCTTTAGCTTTTTAGATGACGCTCTTTTACTGGACCTTCTTACATCTGCATAGTTTAAAATTTAGCAAATGCCTCAAAGATAAAATGCATGAAGAATTTCTAGATCACTTCTCTGTGGTTGCCTCTTCTCCTAGATTCTCAAGTCTTAGCTACCTCAGCAGCTATAAACCTCAACTTTGATCTTTTAAGTCCAGTGAAAATGCAGAAAGCTTCAGGCCACCACCTAGCCTGTTTTCTCCATTTCTTGGAGCAGCAAATGCTTGAAGGTAAAAAGTGGGTGCAAGACTGAGGCTCACTGAGTATGCTTTCCTTCTTTCTTGGACCTTGGTTCTGAAAATCCTGGCTTCCTTGATCAGATGGCTCTCCGATACATTAAACACTTTTTCTTTTTCTATCCAGTTGTTCCAGCTTCAAATGTGCCACATTTCTTCCCAAACCCAGGCCTTTGCACATGCTCTTCTCTCCTCTCACAACATATTTTCACCTCACTCCCCAATTTAGTAATCACTCTTCTTTCAGATACCATCTCAACCATCATTTCTATAGAGAATCCTTCTCTTACGTCACTGGCTAGATCAAATCCTTTCTTATAGGTTTTCAGGGTAACACACTTACCTCCACTTTCCATCCTTGTCAGTATATTTTTATATTTATTAGTGAAATCATTGAATTAAATTCTCTCTCTCCTATTACACTATGAACATAGTGTGGGCATTTATCATACTTGATCAACATTATACCCCCAGTGACTAACAAGTGCCAGAGACATGAGGAGTGTTCAATAAATATTTATTGAATGAATGTGATACTATCATCACCTTTTGAAATAGCTCATCCACTATATTATAATAGAATATGAGCATATGAATTAAGACTGTCAATGAGTGAATTAAACCAATAGACAATAGCTAAATAGCATCTTTCTAATAATTACACCGTATGTGCGTGCATGTGAATGTGCATGCACACACATGCCTTGTTGGAATTGAGTTATATAAGGCAAAAATGTAAACTACTCAGCAGTGAGAAGGAGACTTCTTGGACAAGGATGTGAATATTCATTGAAATCAGAAAACTACAAAGATCTCCAGGGATATAATTTCAGACTCTGATAAGAGTAGTTATGCAGTAATTCATTGAGCAACTCAACCAAAATGAAATGCTGACAAAAAGAAGAAAGATCAAAGAATGCTTTCAAGGACAGAGCAGGAATCGGGCATTGCAAAGGGAGGTATGATGTGTTTGGCAGAAAGGTTTAGTGAAAGGGAGAAACAGCAGAAAGAATGAACTGCTGGAGAGAGCAGAAAGTTCAAAGTGTCATGTTACCTGTCTTCAAAGTAGATCAAAAAGTACCCCAACATTCCCACCTGCCTGATTTTATAAAATGAAATAGAGGCAAAGGATTGGAAATTAATTCCAAATAGCCTAATCATTCTGTTGAAATATCCCAAGCGGCCCAAAGGATACTAGGAACTAGTTAAAGTTAACTATGGTTAACAGAAGCCAAAATGGTCATTTGGCTTCACCCAAAAAGCCAATCAAATCACCAAAATTAGCAGCTTCAGTGAACTGGTTAAGTCACATGTGAACTGAAGAGTTCCATGGAGAGATGCCAAATTCAAGGTCCATTGATCTTGCCTGGTGCAAGACCCCACTATATAGTCTGCACATTTTGCTTATTAGTGACATTCCCAACAAAGGCTCAGCAGAAGGATTTCTACTCCAGTTTCTTTGGGTAAGATACACCTAGCCCAACTGTGTTAAATCTGTCAACAAATGTGTATTACAAGCCTAGCTCGTGCCAGGCACTGTGCTATGGGCTGGGGATGCTGTGGTAACCTGAACCACAGACTTATTCCTGGCCTCATGAAGCTTACATGAAGCTTCTACTGGGGAAAGGAGCATTAAGCAAATAAACATACAAGCAAACGTAAAACTGCAGCTGTGGCTAGTACTACTAAGGAGATGTGCATTGGGGGCCTGAAATCAGGGACTTTGGCCTGGGTGAGGGAAGTTTCCCTGAGAAAGTGGCATTGAGCTGAGAGCTGCAGGATAAGGGGGAAGGAAAGCTCATTCCAGGCAGAGGGAGCAGAAGTGTGTGCATATATCTTCATGTGGAGTATCTGGTTAAATATTCTGATTTTTTTTCTAACAATTCCCCAAACTTTCCTCCCCTCTCCATATGTATTTGACTTGATCTGGGTATGAGGCAGAGAGCCATGACAATGGCAAGCATGGCACTTATTTCACCATACAGCAGTTGGTGGCACCAAAAGGCTCCCCAGTGGCCCTTGGGGGTAGGGGGGCAGAGAAGAAGGCAGCAGAAGAGAGGGAGAGAGCACTGAATACAGCAGGGCTATAGATAGGACGTCCCCTTGCAGCTCCCCTGCCCTGGAGAGGCCAACTTTCAGACCATATGTCGATGTCCACACGGGTGTTGAGACACTCACCAGCCTTTTTATCCTGCCTGGAAATGGCAGGAAAAACGGTAAAGAAATCAACTGGAAAATGGAAAGCCCTTCATGTCAGCTTTTACAAACTTCCTAAATAAGTGGGAGGCTTGTGATGACTGCTTATTTCTATGTCTCAGATCTTTCAGGAGAAGTATGAAAGACAGGGGAGACAGACAGGTGGAGGGGTTTACCACCTAAGAAGATAAAACACAGAGATCAATCATTTTAGAAATATTACTATAATTGGAACAAAAATAAGAAGCAAAATCACTGTAAGTCACTTTTTATGAGTCCAAAGCACAGCATTTCCTTCTCCTTGGTGTCATTTGGCTGTCTTTGTCTAGTCTACAAGACAAAAGCAAACCAGCCAGGCAGCTTTAAGTTGGCTCTTGTTTACTGTGTCTATGACTTTACAGCACCAAGTTAGCAGTTAAAAATACCAAAAATAAAAGCACCTAACAACCCACTTGCCAGATGTTTTCCACTGATCAGATGATAGTCAGTGGTTATTCAGGCCTGTGTTGGTGCCAACATTTTTTACAAGACTTATAAAGAAACTACAATTCTCCACACCCAATTATTTATGTTTCCATGTAAAGGTACCTGCATTTGTTGATGACGATTAACAAATGATACAGATACTGTGGAGGTTGCTGGACATAGGGAGAGTGTACCCTAGCATCAAAGTGTGTGGAATCCAGAAACAGGAAAAGAGGGTTTATATGCAGAACACGGGATCAATGCAATGAGCCAGGACTGCTCAAGAAGAGCAAGTGAAGGCTAAGAGCTTGGGGTCGTGGAAGAGGTGAGCTTGGGTAGCAAGAGTCAGTATAAGTCAGAATAAGTATTACAGAAAAGCTCAAACAGGCAAAATGCAGAAAGCAAAACAGAACTCAAAGAAAGCATTAAGGAAGACTACAGATCCTATATTGAATCAGGGAAAGGGTAGACAGTGGGGAGAACAAAATTTCCCCAGAAACTAGAGACAAAGAGATCCCACACTGTGGTGAGCTGGTGGCTGTAGAATCAGGGCATTTCCACTGTTGAACCATGAGGCTTCTTATTCCATAAGCTTCTTATTCCCCAGGTGCCAGGAACTAGGCTGGACCTCCAGGGGGCAGTGCAGTGACCTGAAGCCAAAAGTGTGAGTCTACACCCAAGATGGCAAGAACTTGCCCAGAGAAATATGATGGTGGCTTCGGGACTGGGAGGCTAACAGGACAGAAAGGACCTCAAGATTTACCACTTAAGACAAAGCAGGCAAATTATATAAAGATGAACTGGGTTGTAGGCTACATCACGTCAACTTGAATGTAACAGAAGGCCCCCATTAGGTCTGAGTTACAGAAGGAGGGAATCTGTAGATTACAATAGTCATGTTGTTTTAGGGTCCCCCTTCCAAAGGCAGGGGGCTATCAATCAAGCACTTTTGACATCCGGGCTCATAATGAAAAGACCCCATTTCTGGGCTTACATCAGCTCAATATGGAAAATGGTAGAGCCTTCCCCTTGGTCCAAGCAATAAGACTGGACAGACTTGTGCCTGTCTGAACACAGATGATAAATGGAAGTGATGATTTTCTCTCCAACCAGCTGACCATGCCCAGCGTTACTGGTCCTGGAGGCTATGTGGAAGAGCAAGGTTGGTCTCACTGGTGTTTCTGAAACCACTGAGTTGCCACATTAGCCCCAATCACCAGCTTGGCCTGGCAAGTTCTATGCATTCAATCCCCTACTTCTTCACATCAGAGATGGAGCAGACAATCCTACTTGGACTGTTTATCCATCATCTTTCATCAGAAGTTTCTCATTCTTTATGTTTTCCTTGCTCTTAACTGAGGGATACAGCAGAACACATACATACAGATGGTCTTTAGCTGAAATGATTCTCATTCTCTGAGAATGGCAAAGGAGTAAATTCACATAATAAATATTCAGCCTTGGCCGGGTGCGGTGGCTCACGCCTATAATCCTAGCACTCTGGGAGGCCGAGGCGGGCGGATTGTTTGAGCTCAGGGGTTCGAAACCAGCCTGAGCAAGAACAAGACCCCATCTCTACCAAAAATAGAAAGAAATTAATCGGACAACTAAAAATATACAGAAAAAATTAGCCGGGCATGGTGGTGCATGCCTGTAGTCCCAGCTACTCGGGAGGCTGAGGCAGAAGGATTGCTTGAGCCCAGGAGTTTGAGGTTGCTGTGAGCTAGGATGACGCCACGGCACTCTAGCCTGGGCAACATAGTGAGACTCTGTCTCAAAAAATTAATTAATTAATTAATTAATTAATATTCAGCCTTTGTGCAAAGGACTACAGAGGAGTGTGTGGTAGAACCAAGTGTGTGGTGCAGTGTGAGGAGGAGCAGATTTGGGGACAGAAGACATTGGTATCCAGAGTTTGGTCTCAAAAGCTGACAGCACCTCTTTAGGTCTCCAGGTGATGGCAGTGGGATAAAGGTACCCAACAATTCAGGATGAGAGACGTGAGTACCTGAGAGGCAGGGATCTAGCTCCTTCTCCTCCCAATCTTGTTTTCATTGCAAAAACTACACAAATGCCTCCTACATTAAACTACAGCTGAGAACAGGAGATTGACAGAATTTTCACTTTTCATCTGGATGATTCAACATCATGTAGAAACAGCCACTGTGGACCTCCTAAGGAGGGGAAAGGTGGGAAGCAACCTATCTCGAAAGACTGATTAAAAAAAAAAAGTTTAGAAGCCACTAGGTGTTTGGTACTTATTTTCAAGGCTATAAATCCCACAGCAGGTGTGCCTAGGCAATCAGGATAGGCAAGAACTCTGATAAATTCAATGGTGATACTTAGGGCCACAGACACCCTGGGAGGCTATAAATAGTTATTAGGAATGAGATGCTGCTGAACACCAAGGGAGAAATCCACCAATGGAGCAGAAATGTAAATTAGGAACTACTATGAGAAATTGTGTTTTCATAGTAAGTATAAAGGAAGAAAAAAGAAAAAGAACTAGATTTCCTTCCAATGCTTAGGCAGAATTTGAGTCACTTCAGAAAATTTCAAAGGAAGGGAGGAAGTGGTAGAGAAGGAGAAAGAAAGGGAGAGAGGGAGGGAAGGAAGGAATGAAGGAAGCAAGGAAGGCAGGCTCACTCCCCTTAGCTCCCATTTTATTCAAATGCCCATTGAGTTTGGCAGGTTCAATCCAGATGTTGTAACTGCATCCACAGTCAATGAGCTTACAGAGATTGTCACAGCAACTTCTATCACCTTTCATTTGCCAAGGTTAGGTTTCTTTTTTGTAAGAGAACAAAATTTACTGATAAACAGTGTTTACCAGTGTTTATCAGTAAATTTTGTTCTCTTGCAAAAAAGAAATATTCACATATACTCTGTGGACATTGGGAGAATTAAAACATGTTTGACAAGTCATTCTTGAAGTGTGTGAAGGTCCTTGCAGCAAAGGCACCATGCATATGGAAAGCAGTTATAATCATTTTCAAAATTCACTTCTTACCTGTTTCCATCCCCAAGAAAACATACATTTTAATCACTAAGGTGCATTAGCTTATCAGATTATCTCTCACAAATTTCATGGAACAATAAAAATGTATTTCATTATATTATATTTAACAATGTAGTTTTCAGGTTTTTTCTGTCTGTGGTCATACTTTTGATCATCTTTTTCATGAACGATATTTCTATTATTGGCATATGTCACCTCGTAAGTTTGCACTACCTATAAAAACTCTATGGAAACCATATTTTTGGAGGACTTTCTCTCTCTCTCTGTCTCTCTCTCTGTCTCTCTCTCTCAAACTTCACATATGGATTTATAGAGCAATTATTGTTGCAAATATCTAGCAATACAGAATCACAATAGTGAAAGAGTTGGTAATGATATTGTTACACCACTTAATATGTTCTTGGCTGACCCACACAGACCCTATTTCAAAAAATACTTCCATAGACTCAGAATATAATTGATTTATTTCCTCAGTCGGGGAAGGATGGTCATTTATTAGCAATTGAAAAATGAGGTTCAGCATCAAATAATGTTTTATTAAGCCTTACAAGTGTGATCAGACTAAAAGGAAAAAGACTGTGAGTTCTGAAAACAAATAGAGGGGATAAAGAATATTGGTGAAGAGCATCAACCTTGAGGGTGAATCACCTGGGTTCAAATCCTAGCTCTACTTCCCATTAGCTGTATAATTTTGGGCATTAATTTTTGTGCCTCAATTTCTTCTTCTGTAAAATGGCAGTATTGAAAGTACCTGCCTTCGAGATTATCGTAAGAATCAGTAAAAGTATCTATATAAAGCTCTTAGCACAGGGTACACACTGCACAAATACTTGGGAATAGTCATCTATACTGAGCAGGTTTAATGCTGGGTCTCTTCTCCACTACTGCCTGCCCCACACATTAATGTGTGTGGACACAAGGGCCTCTCAGTCCTCCTTCTGAATGTCCCTCATATCTCTGCCTTCTTCTCCATCCTGTTGCCATGTCTTACTGCAAAGTCCCTTCACCTTCCTCTTGATACCTGGACTACTGCAACAGTCTCCTGACCCCAGTCTTGTTACTCTTAGAATCTACCCAACCCAGCACACTGACTCTGGTTCTGCCTTTTTATTATCATGCTTTCCTATGTTTAAAAAATGTTGATGTCTCTCTACCACACACAGGATGGAGTTGAAATGCTTTAGCCTGGTATTCAAAGTCCTACACATCCCGGCCCCAGCCTATCCAGACAACATCAATTCCCACTATTAACCAGCATTGATACTTTGCCAAGTCAAACTAATCTGTCCAAAGCAATAACATAATGCCATGTTCCTAAATCTGAAGCAAGTACATGAATTCTTAGAACCTTTTCTAAAACTTTTTGCCATCAGAGTCAAAGGAAAGTCACACAGAGAACATAGAGAATCTTCCTGACATGTTCATATAAATAGCCTGAAAGAGAAAGCAAAATTGCATATCACTACTGAGAACAGTTATGAGAACACAAAGGACAGGTTAGACTCACCCACACTTGAGAAGCTCTCCAGACTATTCCGAATCAGGATCTCAGCAAATGTGGGGACTCTGTGGCAAAGGTCAGGATGGGATCTCTGGATAAGAGGCTATGGGATGAGGACAAGGAAGACTGCCATCCCCAAGGTGGCATGACCAGCTCTAATGAGGGAAGGAGCAAGAGGAGTAATGAAGGTAATTCACTGCTTTGGTTACTATTGCTGTAGAGAAATTACTCCAAAACTTACGGGCTTAAAGTAACCATTTTATTTTGTTCATGATATCGTAGGTCAGAAAATTAGGAAGGGTTCAGCTAGGTAGGCAGGTCTTCCTAGGACTAGAAATACAGATATGGGAAACACAGGCCTATAGTTTGTGGTTGAAATCATGGTGGAGTGTGAGATGTCCCAGGAAAAATGTGAAGAGAAAAGGAAAGAGCCAAGCATAGACCTTGGGAAAAATAGCTGTATTGCTGTATCAATATGCTGTATTAATCAGGATTCTCCAGAGAGACAGAACCGATAGAATATATATATACAGTATAAGAGAGAAATGAGAAGGGATCTATTGGGGAAATTGGCTCATGTGATTATGAAGGCTGAAAAGTCCCATGACAACTGTCTGCAAGCTGGAGACCCAGGGAGGCCAGTAGCCAAGGCCAAAGGCCTCAGAACCAAGGAAACCAATGGTATAACTCTCAGTCCAAGGCCGAAGGCCTGAAAACCTGGTGCAAGTTCTGGATTTCAAAGCTGGAGAACCTGAATTCTGATGTTCAAGGGAAAGAGTAGAAGAGTGTCCCAGCTCCAAAAGAGAAAGAAAAATGTGCTTTTCTTCTGGCTTTTTGTTCTATCCAGGACCTCAGCTGATTGGATGGTGCCCCCTAGCATTAGATCTTCCCTACTTAGTACACTGATTCAAATGCCAATCTCTTCTACAAAAACCCTCACAGACACACTCAGAAATAACGCTTTACCAGCCATCTGGGTATCCCTTAATCCAGTCAAGTTGCGACCTAAAATTAACCAACATACCATTACGTTTTTTTTATTTTTACTTTTTTAAAAAATTTTTTGTGATATTTTGATTTTTTTTTAATTTCAAAATATTACAGGGGCACAAATATTTTGGTTACATAAATTGCTTTTGTAAAGTCTGAATCAAAGTCTTAAGTGTTCCCATCCCCCAAACAGTGTGCATTTACCCATTCCCTCCTCCCACCTGCTTGATTTCTGATGAATGTTATTTCCATATGTGCACATAAGTGTTGACTGATTAGTTCCAATTTAATAGTGAGTACATGTGGTGTTTGTTTTTCCATTCTTGTGATACTTCACTTAGGAGAATGGTCTCCAGTTCCATCCAGGTCAATACAAAAGATATTAGTTCACCATTTTTTTTTTTTTTTACAGCTGACTAGTACTTCATGGTGTATACATACACAACATTTTATTAATCCACGCATGTATTGATAGACACGAGCTGTTTCTACATTTTGGCAATTGTAAATTGTGCTGCTATAAACATTTGGGTACAAGTGTCTTTTTTATAAAATGTCTTTTTTTCCTTTAGGTAAATACCCAGTGGTGGAATTGCTGGATCAAATGGTAGACCTACTTTCAGTTCTTTGAGGTATCTCTATACTACTTTCCATAGATGCTGTACTAGTTTGCAGTCCCACCAATAGTGTATAAGTGTTCTTACGTCTCTGTATCCATGCTAATATTTGTTGTTTTGGAACTTTTTGACAAGAGCCATTCCCACTGGAGTAAGGTAATATCTCATTGTGATTTTGATTTGCATTTCCCTGATGATTAGAGACATTGAGCATTTTTTCATGTTTGTTGGCCATTAGTCTATCTTCTGAAAAGTTTCTGTTCATGTCTTTTGCCCACTTTTTAATGGGGTTGTTTGATTTTTGTCTTGCTGATTTTCCTGAGTTCTTTGTAGATTCTGGTTATCAGTCCTTTATCAAATGTATAGCATGCAAATATTTTCTCCCATTCTGTAGGTTGTTCATTCACTCTATTGAGCATTTCCTTGACTGTACAGAAGCTTCTTAATTTGATCACATCCCATTTATTTATTTTTGCTGTTGCTGTGACTGCTTTTGGGGTCTTCTTCATAAATTCTTTGCCTAGGCCAATGTCTATAAGAGTTTTTCCAACATTTTCTTCTAGAACTCTTATAGTTTCATATCTTAGGTTTAAGTCTGTTATCCATCATGAGTTAATTTTTATAAGTGGTGAGAGGTGGATCCTGTTGCAGTCTTCTACATATGGCTATCCAATTTTCCCAGCACCATTTATTGAATAGGGATCCTTTTCCTCATTGTATATTTTTGTCTTCTTTGTCAAAGATCAGATGACAATACGAGGATGGTTTTATATCTGCATTCTCTATTCTGATCCATTGGTCTATGTCTCTGTTCTTGTGCCAGCACCATGCTGTTTTGGTTACTATAGCCTTGTACTATAGCTTGGAGTCTGGTAAATTGGTGTCTCCTGATTTGTTCTTTTTGCTTAAGATTGCTTTTGCTGTACCGGGTCTTGTCTGGTTCCATAGGAAGCACAGAATTACTTTTTCTAGATCTGCAAAAAATGACATTGGTATTGTAATGGGGATTGCATTGAATCTGTAAATCACTTTGGGTAATTTAGACATTTTAACAATGTTGTTTCTGCAAATCCATGAGCATGATATGTTTTTCCATTTGTTTAGATCTTCTGTGATTTCCTTCCTCAGTGTTTTGTAGTTATCCCTGAAATTGAAGCAGAAATAAAAAATCTTCCAACCAAAAAATTCCTGAACCAGATGGTTTCACAGCCAAATTTTACCAGACCTACAAAGAAGAACTGGTACCTATACTGCAGAAATTATTTCATAACATTGAGAAGAAAGGAGTCCTCCCCAACTTGTTCTATGAAGCCAATATCACCTTGATACCAAAACCAGGAAAGGGCACAACAAAAAATGAAAACTACAGACCAATATCCCTCATGAATACAGATGCAAAAATTCTGAATGAAATCCTAGCAAACCGAATTCAGTTGCATATCAAAAAAATGATTCACCACAACCAGGTGGGATTCATGCCAGAGATGCAAGGATGCTTCAACATTTGCAAATCTATAAATGTGATTCACCACATAAATAGAAGCAACAACAAAGACCATATGATCCTCTCAATAGAGGCAGGAAAAGCATTTGAAAAAATCCAGCACCCTTTTATGACAAGAACTCTTAACAAAATAGGCACAAATGGAACATACCTCAAAATTATAAAAGCAATATAGACAAATCCACAGCCAACATCATACTGAATGGGGAAAAATTAAGATCATTCCCGCTTAGAACTGCAACCAGACAAGTTTGCCCTCTGTCACCACTTCTAGTCAATACAATGCTGAAAGTCCTAGCCAGAGTAATCAATCAAGAGAAGGAAATCAAGGACATACCAATGGGGAAAGAAGAGGTCAAACCATCACTCTGATGATATGATCTTATACCTAGATCAACAATGATCTAGATATGATGATATGACCTTATATCTAGAAAACCGCAAAGATTCTGCCAAGAGACTCCTGGAATTGGTAAATAAATTCAGCAAAGTCTTAGGTTACAAATCAATGTACACAAATCAGTAGCATTCCTTTATGCCAACTATAGTCAAGCTGAAAATCAAATCGAAGACTCAATACCTTTCACAATAGCAACAAAGAAAATAAAATACCTAGGAATATATTTAACCAACATATCATTCTTTTATGAGTTAGTCAAGGAAAGTGTATCTTATTCACTTCTAACTCATACATTCTTTATGTATAAATGACAACTTTGAAAAGAATTTCCATGGTCACTGAGAAAACAGGTAACAGAAAACTTCTGCTTTCCTTCTTTGTTCTCCTTTGGATTCCCTTTTGGGTTTACAGTCAGATATTAGCTGGGGCTGTAGTCATCTGAAGGCTCAACTAGATTAAATATCAATACATATTTTTAAGGGAATTGGATAAAGAGACATAAGCATCATCCATGGGTGTTATTAGTCAGAATATACTAGGTTTTGCTGTAATAGCAAACACAAAAACACTCTCAATGGTTTAAACAACAAAGGTTTATTTCCCTTTTTTTATTTCAGCATATTACAGGAGTACAAATGCTTAGTTTACATATATTGCCTTTGTACCACCCTAGTCAGAGCTTCCAGTATGTCCATCCCTCAGACGGTGCACACCACACCCGTTACGTGTGAATGGATGTCCATCCCCTCCTCCCCCTCCCAACTGCCCAACACCAGATGAATGTTACTACTATATATATACACATAAGTGTTGATCAGTTAATACCAATTTGAGGGTGAGTATATGTGGTGCTTGTTTTTCCATTCTTGTGATACTTCACTTAGTAGAATGGGCTCAAGCTCTGTCCAGGATAATACAAGAGGTGCTAGATCACCATTGTTTTTTGTGACTGAGCAGTACTCCATGGTATACATATACCACATTTTATTAATCCACTCGTGTATTGATGGGACTTGGGTTGTTTCCACATCTTTGCAATTGTGAATTGTGCTGCTATAAACATTCTAATGAAGATGTCTTTTTTATAGAATGTCTTTTTTTCCTTTGGGTAGATGCCCAGTAATGGGATTGCTGGATCAAATGGTAGTTATTTCTTGATCATACTACACATTTATTGCAGAATGCCAGGGGCTCAACTCCACATCATCATCATCATCATCATTCTTACTCTGTAATTCAAGCTGATGAAGCAATCACTATCTGAAATATCACTGGTCACTGGTCACTGGTCACATGACAGAGGAAAACAGAATATGGCAAAGCACATGGAGGTGCTTAAAGCTGCTACATGGAGGTGATATATATCACTTCCATTCACATTTTATTGGCTGAAAATGTACCATGACCATATTTGAGATCAGGGGAAGTGGGAAACAACTTTACTACATGCCCAAAATGAGACAGAGAACCAAACACAGTAAACAGCATTAATGACTAACATAACAGGCATTTACAACCAAAAAATTTGCTTTTGGTTGGGAAACCAAGAAAGGCTTAATGGAGGTAACCAAGAGAGGTAGTATTTGCATTATACATAAAGAGGAGGAAGGATTTAAGTGAATGGAGATGGAGAGAAAAGAGGTAAGAGAACAAAGGCACAGAGGTAGGAAAGCATGAGGCAATATTACAGGGAATAGTCTCACTTAACTGGAACACTAGGTGCTAGCTCATTCTAAAAAACTTTATACTGGAGAAAAAAGATGAATTTGCTCTACACTGAACCTATAATATTGATAAGCTTGAGAATAAATCAATATGCTCAGTTATAGAATGGATAGTGGGGTTGCATATAGGCCATGAAACTAGGTTCACCAAATAAATGAAAGAATAAGCCCTGAGGATGAGATTTAAGAAATAACTTTTTGCTTAACTCACAGAAACAGGAAACATCTTGTTAGAATTAGAAGATAATAGAAAAGCATGCCTGGCAAGAGGGGATATGCATATTCTCAGGTAAATTTTCAGTCCTCTCTCATGAATAAAAAATAGACTGTACGGCTTTTGGGTTTAGATGCCATTGTGCTGTTAATATCCCCTGGGTTCTTTGAGTAGGAGAAATTAAATACATTAGAAACATCTTCTGTTGTTATGATCACCACATGATAGAAAACTGGTTCTTTCATTGCTGGTCCAAAAACCAATTTTGGTTTAAAGAGACAGATGGTTAACTATCAAATGTTGGTTAATATTCTTCTTACTATAAGCTCCTAGAAGGCAGGGCCTAGATCCTATTTAAATTTATGTCTTCATTTCAAGCATTGAGAAGATATTCAGTAAAATGTGCTGAACTGTCTACAGTAAAGAACAGAAAATTATAGGGAATTACTCCATTTGGGTTGTTCGTCTTTTCCTTTCAAGGCAAATATTTTTCTTAAGTAGGATTCTTGCCCTCATTAAAGTTTTCATGCCCAGAATACATGTGGTCTGAATATTTATGTGGTGAATTCCAATTTTGTTTAAAATTTTATTCTATGCTTAGGCTTCCTTCTCTTCCTGTGTCTTTGCAGTACCTATCAATTTCCCACTCTGGTGAACTGAGGGAAAAAACTTATTAAGAAACTCCAACTGCCTGCTGAAAGTCTCCATCCAAGGGCACTTTTGAAACAGCCAACTTCCAGCTTCTTCTCTCAGCCCCAACACACTCCCTGAGTCCTACCTTCTACTATATTCCTCCAAACCTAAAGGGAAAAAAGAAGGAAAATACAAAGGAAGAAAGTCCTTTGGGTTTTGGCTACTAAGGTAGTCCTACCAGGCTTCCAAGATTATAAGCCTTTTGTGCCACACACCTGTGTCACAGGTGTGACAGTTTCTTACACATCAGTATACCTCAGCACCACCAGAAGGAGAGGAGCAGCAGTGGGGCCAGGGTAAAATTGAGTTACTTTTCTAAGCTTGTGTATGGCAACTTTTAGTGATCCACCCACGGTATTTAAGTTCTTGATGCTTCACAAGATCCCTCCCTGGGGAGGCTAAATTGTACATGTAGGTACAGAGGCTGAGGTGAAGGCAAGGGCAGGAAGGATGAGGGTGAAGGGAAGGACCAGGTTTGGATGTTGAGGAAGAGCCTAAAGGAAGAAAAGGTGTTAGGTCGATAGCTTATAAAATTATTTTTGCATGAGTTATGATTTAATATATTGTGCAACAGAGAAAAGTATTACTGCCGTTTTAAAAAAACAAGCATTTAGAAAGCACCTCCATTTTTTGAGGAGCTGGGCATAGTTGCCTGAAACCAGCCACAGGGTGACAGGCACGGAATACCTGGGCCCAGCTGAATAGGGACCATGTCTCTCTGCACGTGAGAGGCTCAGTGGGCAGATGTTTGGGCGAAAGGATGTCAGTGAGGATTGACGCTCTCCAGGTGATCCAGCTGAGTGTGGGCTGTACCATATCTGGGATAGGGCAGGCTTCGGTGCAGAATTTTTACGAAATAGATTATATTACGCAGATAACAATCATTGTCAGCAGACATTTTATTAAACTATGTTTGTTTAATAGAAAATCTCTCAATGATTCTGCTTCACATATATGACTGGAGGTTAACATGGGGCTTCTCAGGCCTCAGTTTTGACTGTGGCACTAGTACAACAGGCCCTAACATGAGTGAGAGGGGTCGCCACACACAGGACATAGAAGGGCCAGGGCTAATAAGGGGCAGAGGACTCTGTGAAGAGATTTATCTGGAGGGAGCTATTATCTGTTAACTACCAGGTGTGTGAGGATCCCCCGCAGCAGGGGTATGACCCCTTCGCCTCAAGCCTAGTGAGGATATTCTCCACAAAGGAGCCACTGAGAGCCACGCCTAACACACCACCATGGTGACAGGGTGAGCAGCTCCCTGGGTCAGCCTGCACCAAGACAGTCTGCATTTCTTCTCCATTAGAAGGAGGCCATGAGGGAACAAGATCATCTTGGGTTCTAGATTCCAACAGGAGGATGGTAGAGATGATCCATCACTTCCTTGGAGCCCAGAAAGAGGCCACAGCTCCTTTGCCCACATAAGGGAATAGCAGGGGAGAAGCCCCCAGTGATGGGACTCTGAAGAACCAGGAAAGCACCCTTTCCCTTCCCTCCCCTCCATCCCCCACCCCCAGTTTTATCCCTGGTAGAGATGAAAAACAACTAGCAAGGGAAACAAAGGAAGTTAACTATAGGTCTTAGCATAGGGATGAGGGTTCAGGAAAGAAGTCTTAATTTTAAAAGAGGATTAAAGCAACAGTTTAACATTTGGGCCAGAAATTCTAAATTTTGAACTGAAACTTTGTTTTTAGTTAAAATGATCAGACACCAATCTTCAACCTGATGGAGCATAAAAGTTTTGGGATCTTCCATCCAAGGGCCGGGGAAGATTCTCTGTACAGCCTAAATTTTAAAGGAGCAGTAGAAGCAAAATGTTTTACCTCATCCTAGAAGTCATGCATTCAACATAGCAGTTACATTTATAATCACCTTCTCAGCCCTGACTACAACATCGCTACATCTGGTTACATAGCTTCGAAAACTGCCACCATCTTTCATATGATGTGAAAATCTACAATTTTCTAAAAATGAAGCCTCAATCTACCAATCTTGATTCCTTGAAACTTCTGTAAGTAATAAGAGAAAGCATCCTTTCCAGAGATCTTGTTTTCTCATGAGTGACCAAGTATAGCCAACTTTCTCACATCTAATAGGTCACTGAGGCTTCGAATTTTAAACAAAGATGGGATGATAAAAATACAATATTCTGGTCTATCCATGAAATTTGCTTGCTACTCTTTTCCACTATAGCTATAAGCTGCCATTTCTTTAGATGTCTGGCCACTAAAATTTCCTAGATAACCAAGTTCTCATTTCTTTGCTAAAGGAAAGCATTAGAAACTTAAGCGGCAGGGGCGTGAATGTGGGCTATTATTCTCCCAGAGTCAAAAACGAGAGGGGGACGGTGCCCTTGGTTGCAATGTGGTTACCTGAAGTGGGCTGCACCATACTAGAGGGCAATGAGATCTTTGATTGTCACAGTAAGCATTCAAAATGACTTTTTTATTAACAACCAAAAAAAACGATTAAATATAATTCTTTATCTTCAAAGTGGTCCTTTTGAAAAATTGTGATATTTCTACAAAAGATGACAATCTGCCAACACAGAATAACTTGTGAATGCAAATATTGCTCACTTCATTGTTCCTGGTTTCCTTCAGAAGCTACATAATCTTACTTTCTAAAAAATGTAGGCTGCAAAGTTAATAGAATTCAAAAGGACTACCTTTCAATCTGAAAAGTTATAAAGATGTTAGTTCTCTGAGTCTTTAAGGAAATCCAATTATAGGTCTTTTTTATTATTATTATTATTCAAGCAAAGACTAAAAGAGGAGCTTTTATTCCCTGGTGTCATTTGCTCAGCAGGAACTCACCTTGACATTGCAGCTGATTTCCCTACATTTCTCATTAAGAAGTTACTACCAGATACCCAAACTCAGACAGAAACTAGGTTTCGGCAGTCACGGGTTGCTCTGTACACCTCAGATGTACACTTTTCACACTAGTTTATCAGTGGAGCTTAGGGATGGGACTACCATGAGATAAATGAAGTACCTAAGGCACAAAATTTAAGGAGGATCTCGCTCTCAGGGCCATGCATGTGCAGCATGAGAGTGAAAGACTCCTTCAATTTTGCACCCTTGGCACTTCACTCCCTCATCCTAGTCCTGACCCTCATGGAATTTTCTGTCCCCAATTTTTAAAAACGAAAATGAAAATAAATTTTTAAGAGTCTACTAAAATGTGTACGGAGTTGTTTTGGAGACTTTCAAAGAACAATGATTTAATATTTAATCTTCTTCACACAAACAGAAAGTTAAGCGAAGCAGGCATTGACTGATAAAGGCTTTCTGCGAATTACACACCAAAAAAAAAAAGTCATCCCAGAGAGAGAGTAGGACTCTTTGAGGTGTTCAGAGCACAAATGTGTCTGGAAACCTTCATCTCTGGCCTAAGACAGAGGTTCTTAGTAGTTTTGCCCAAATTAGCTGGTATATTAAATATATTGACTCAACTATAACAGTCCTTTTTCCTTCAGCTTTTCATCACATTAATTAAACTGTTTTACCACACAAATTTTTTATAGT
This sequence comes from Propithecus coquereli, assembly GCF_000956105.1. Classification (NCBI taxonomy): domain Eukaryota; kingdom Metazoa; phylum Chordata; class Mammalia; order Primates; family Indriidae; genus Propithecus; species Propithecus coquereli. Next base: position 3,851,823 of record NW_012153507.1, read on the forward strand.
GATCAATTTTCCCATGCCCACGTTTTGGTTATGATCCATTTTCCATTAATTTTTACAATGGTGCTGTTTATATAACTTTACAAGAATATAGAGTTCTGCCTTTAAGACTGCACAAAAATGTTTGTCTATTGTGTTTACTTGTGTTCAGTCCTTTGATGAGTGTACTGACTGCAAAAACCTACAAAGAATAGTGAGTACCAACAAAAAGAGGAAGATTGGGTCTTAACAGGAAATTCCTTTGACCAGCAGGTGTATCTATTGCGTGTGTTATTTAGTCCATTGTGTTTTTGTAATGCTAGCAATAACAAAAAACATAATGTGTCTACTAACGGTTGAAGATTCTATGGTTCATTTTTTAGTTTCATGGAGTAAGTAGAAAAATGAATGGCATTTTCTACTGTTTTCCAAGAGTCTTAACCATTTTTTTGCCCACTACATACCAATCATACTTATTCCTTTTCATCAAGAATGACCAAACAAAAGTCAGAAGCTTGTGTTTCTTTCTGAAATCAAGCTGACAATTATCAAGAAGCAACTCTTTGATGCTTCTGAATGGCTGAAGTAAAATGTCCCACTTTGACTTAGAAGAGAAGAAAGCTGGAGTGCTCCAGTTGTTTTGCTTAACAGTTGTGAGCCTGACACCACAAAAGAGATTAGTGATTCCTTTTTCTTTATAGTTTTAGGCCATAGGACATGTCAGGATTTCCAATAGGTGCTATAATTCATAAATCTTAGTATATGTATTTCTCTCTAAAGAACTAATTTACCATTTCATACAAGACCAAGGGATTTGGTGTCTACATCAACCAAGTGATTGTTATAATGAATAACCCCCTCCCCCCCCAAAAAAGTTCAATGGAAGTTTATTTCTAATTCATTTAATAGCATTATGCAGGTTTTGGGTAGATGTGCAGATTTTCTCCAGGCATGACAGATCCAGGCTTTGCCCATCCTAGGATTCTACCATCCCCTAGGACTGTCAAGTCCTCTATATCCAGTCAAAAAGGCAGAGACTGTGATGAAGGCATACTCTATTCTTAACATTGTAGGCCAATAGATGATGTATATCATTTCCACTAATAAACCACTAGCAACTATAGTCACATGATCTTACTAAGAAGCAAGGGGCTTGACAATAACGAGAGCACAGTTGGGAAGCATGGATTTGGGTGAAGATTCCTCTATTCCAAAGTGTTCAACTGAACATAAAAATTTTCAGGAACTCAGACATGCACTGATCTCATTTTTCACTTTGAAAGCAGATTGTCTCAATACCAAAGCTGTACCATGACTATAAGTTATTGAAGTTTTCTTAAAAATTCTTCACTCTTTGAGGTTTGGGGAATATTCTTTAGTATGACAAAGCAATAGCATGTTGAATGTTATTCAATATCCCAAAGATTTAATAAACTTTCCAAATATCTCAGTCCCAGAGAAAATGGCGTATGTGTTGAAGTTTGATGGTGTGACACTCTTTTATTTGTTTTCTGTGATTTTTGCCTTCATTTTGTTATATTTTCATTTTGATCTTTAAAAGATGCTGTGGGTTTGAACATTATTCATGGAACCTTCAATTCTTGAGCAGAAAAGCATAACAATTTTTAATTAATAAGCCAGGCAGTTCCCTCTATTGCCTGTCTGTTCCTTATTGGATCCATAGGACCATGATGTGTCAAAGCTAGCAAGAACCTTGGACTCATTTCAGCCCCAACCCCTCATTTTACAGGTGAGTAAACATACTAGCTAATGTTATTGATCCTCCCTCTTCTTCAAATGAGTTTTCCCCTTGCTTTCCAATCTTTCGTCGTTTCTTTTTACCATTGTGGATGCCAATCCATTACCTGAACTAGCTTCCCTGTGACTCAGATACCCTTGTCCATGTTTACTCATGAAGTAAAAGGGCCTTTGTTATCCAAGCAATTTCCTAAGTAATATGGCAGGCACTGTGTGTCTCATCTCAATGTTATTAATAAAAAGAGATCTACTGATATATCTATTTAACTCTTGGCATTGTTCTTCTTTGACAGATACTAATCAGTCAGTGTAAAATAAAATGTGCTCTCTCTGTGTGTGTCTTCAGGCATAGAAGCAATGAGAGAAATACCCTACACAACACTCTTGCCTTCTTTGGTTAATTCCTGCCACCAGAAGCTGGAACTTTCATTTAGTTAGTCATAAAAGACTCATTTTTCCCTATCACTCTGCTCTCCAAATTCTCATTGACCTTGCAGTAGGAAAATAACAGAACCAGATTGCTTCTAAAAGTTAAGGAGACTCATAGCAGGGAAGTTCAGCTGGAATACTTCTTTGTTTCATATTTTACAAGGCTGGATATTTAGCATCTCACTTCCTCATTAGAATTTGCTTCCCCTTGTAACAGAGTATATGTCATTAAAAGCTTAGTCAGTCCACAAACACTTTTTCTTGCCGTAGAATCCCTGTAGTCATTGAAATGTAATATAGCACTAAAAGTTACCACCATCTCTAGAAACCCTTCCCTGAGTTCCCCCCAGCCCCATGCACACACACTCACACAGTGGAAAAGCTCTTTCTTTGCATTTCCATAGCAGCTTCTATCTACATCTATCTGAATACATACCATAATCTATTTTGTTCTCTTTCAGATCATGAAGGTAGAGAGAACCACAGCACTTAGTGAAAAATGGAAGATTCTTGATAAATTATTGGTTAAATGAATGCACAGGAAACACTTGACATGGTTTAGGTTAACCTAGTCATGCAAATTAACACAAATTCCCAAGCCTCAAATGTAAAAAAGAATAAAGTAGACAACAGAAAGATTCTTTTTAATTGAAAAGAACAACAAAGTTGTAATCAGATCATTGGAGCTAATGGTAAATTTTTTTAGGCTACTGATGATCACTGACTCAGAGGTATACCTGTAAGACTGGTATTCCTTCATTCAGTAAGTATTTAGTGAATGCCTACTGTCTTCTTGGGACTGTAAATAGAAGGAAGAATGTGCACAATTTTGCTGATGGATAAAAATCAACTTTTAAGTTCTTTATCAATGGGCTTTCAAACATCTCTTTTCCATGGATTATCCATGGTGTTCTCAAGGGATTATATCCTCAGGAACTCCTTGCTCTACACACTTCTTTATAATAACAGGCTGCTGACACTAATCTGAGCCTGACTGTGTGCCAGGCTCTGTGCTAAGCACTTTATATGGATCGTCATGCTCCATCCTCACAACAGCCCATTTTGAAGATGAGGAGCTGGAGACACAGAGAGGTAAAGTCATTTCTCCCAAGGCCACACAACTGCAGAACTGACTCTAAGCCTAGGCAATAAACTATGCCACTACATCCCTACCTGTGGCTTCCAAATCACCTCCCCTTTTTATAAAAGGAACAGTCATTCTCCATATCACGCCTTTGTGAAACCTGGCTTAGGGTCAAGATTTAGCCCTTATGTCTTCCTGCTGACACCTTATTTACCACTCTTTGTGCTCAGATATTCTGATGTCACCCACAGTGCCACCATTGGATGTCCAGAGATGCTTTACACAGTGCCAATCTCCTGCTCTGTATCTGAAAAGAGAAACAATAATTTAGGATTCCTGCAGAAAGAATAAGACAGTTCTATGGAGCATCCAAGGTGAGAAGCTGGGCACACTGGGCCCACATGAAGCCCATGAAATTATAGTGTCCTATTAGGCCTTTGGGGAAATGGAAATAGACGTCCTTGTTCTGAAGAAATGAAACCCCATGGTGGAGGCATGATGCTTCGCTTTGGCACGCAGTCTCCCTTTTGACCGCAGACCATTGACTCTGGCAGGCTTCAGATGAAACTTTCTCCAGCCTGCCTCATCAAAGGGAAGCCTGCTACTGTGCACAGAGGCTTTGAGGCTTGAAGAGGAGAAAGAATATAAAGTGAGGAACTGATGGGTCTCAAAGGACATCTCTCCTAACAAAAAGCAAAAGAACGCGAGTGTAAAAGACCCATGATGTCTCTAACAGTACGTAAAAAATACAGGTTGCTAGTTTGTCATATCGTAAACGTTTTCCCCACTGACTCTGAAGATATCATGAGCTGAACCAAATCTGAATTAAAAGAGGCTTCAAAGGAAGCTTAACAGTTGGTCACAAGGGGTAAATTTCCCTGTACTGCAAAAGGGAAGGCTCCCTGGAGGGTGCTAAGTGCCGGGGTCCCCTCAGTAGCTTCACACAGTAGAAAATCATAACTCTTCACAGGCCAGAGCTGGATGCCACGGCCACCTTCACCAACTCGCTCAAAGTCGCAGTAAAACAAGAATGCAAACCCACAGCTGTCATCTCTGATGACGGATTTACTGACTTTGGACGGCCGCTTCTCTTTTTAATACTTTCCTCCCCCAGCCGGCATGTGAATGACAGGGACACACACCACTGAGGTTCAGAAAACTCTTCTCACAACTGCTGAGCTTCTGAATAAAGAGTCACCTTCTCAGAGAGTGGGACACCTTTGAACAAGTGCACATTTGCAAACAAGGCGAAAGAAGACTGTTCTGGGCTCCCTCGGGTGTTTGCTTCTGTCCCAGCCGCCTCTCTGCCCTGAAGGGCTTCCAAGAGGACAGTTATAGCCCCCAAAGGCAAGAGGAATGCCTACATTGTTCCCATTAACTGGGGCTTTTGCCTCCCCTTCAGGGAAATTGTATGTATGTATTTAATAAGCATTTCAATTGTGCCAGGTAGTATTCTAAGTGCCTCACAACTGTAAATTCACTTCATCACAATAGCAATCCATTCTGCCAACAAGGAAACTGAGACCTAGGTAAGAAGTTTAGTGACTTGCCCTGAGTCAGACGGATGGTAAGTAGCAGAGTCAGGAACCCAACCCAGACTTCAGCTCTGGAGTCCCTGCTCTTCACCAACCTGCCACGCTGCCTCTCTATTAATTCTCTTATTCCTGTGCAAACAAAATCCACATCCCCTATTACACAAGTTCTTCCTCTAGGTATGATACACTGAACAGGGCTCCTAAGTCATCAGTGCTTGAAGGTACAATCCCACAAGCAGGCTCAATGACTGGGGGAAAGGAGGAAGAACAGAAGGAGGTGGAGGACCACTGTGGTTATGTTCCTGTTGGCAGTTAACTGGGTGGCTTTGTTTTCCTTTGCTATTTTTCCAGTTGCCATCAGGAAACCAGGAAGCTTCTGATTCATCTGCTGCTTGGGGTGAGACCTGTTACATCCTTTGTTTGCAGGCACCCCTGGCTCTTCTACGTCCCCACTGGGTGTTACTTGGTCTCCCTACTTCTGAAATGTCTCTGGACGCTGTTTCATTATGTAGAGTCAGGCGAAAGACAGACGGGTGTGTGTGTGAGGCGGCGATGAAGCTGGCACTGGGTCTGCGGTGTCTGTGGTAGTTTATTACTGCTGCCAGCAGAGGAGAAATCTGATCTTGGCAGATGCAGCCTGCTGTGAATCAATATTTTACAGGTAGTATACTTTGAAGAGATGACATCAAGACAGAATCAAAAGGGGGAGGGGGAGAGAAAGAAGAGGCGCAAGTCGGAGCAGAGAATTTATCCTGACATCCTTTGACAGTCCTTCCCACAAGGGGTGAGGGGAACAAGCCCAGGCAAGGGGAGCTGACACTGATGCGGGGGAGGACAGACTGCTTGACAAAAGCCATTACTCCCCACTTGCCTCCGCCACACACACGCTATCACAAAAGGGGAAACACAGCCGTGATACCCTTTGGACCAAAGAAAGCCTGTTCTTAGGCACCCATAGACACAACAGGAAACAGACCCTCGCTTCTCTGGCTCACCAGCTGGGAAACTGAGAAGGCACTGAGTGGAGAGATGAACGCACCCCTTCTGTGCCTGTGTTGGTCTGTGCTTTCCAGATGTCCTTGGGGGATCGCTGAAAAGCATTCCAGAGCTTCCATCTGGGGGAGAAAAGCATGGGGTGGGTGAAAGGAGTTTGTCAGGGCTCTCAGGATCCCAACGGACTTAGCGCAGGGAGAGCTCTCCCTGGCAGCCTCATCTCCCCTCCAGCACACCTGCAGACATGGGACGCTGACAGACACACAGACGAGGCTGGGAGCGTTGCAGTTCTGCTGAGGATACAAAGGAGCTGTATTTATATGTGGCCTAGAATAGTGGCAGAGTGGCTTCTCAAGGGATGAGAATTAATTAAACATCAATCAAACTCCTCCGCTGGACAAGGCATTTTCTTAAGACCAGGAAAAGACAGTGGGAGTGTGAGAGAGAGGCAGAAATGAATAACCTTCAGTCCTTGCCTTCAAGGGGGAATTAGGACAAACACACATGTACTCTAATACCGGGTAGACTGACGAGTGCCCGGGACATGTATCAATGATGTACTGTAGGAGTTCAAAAAAGACAGAGGTCTCTGATAGCCTCGAATTGTGGCCTTTTAAGATCTGAAAGGAACCCTGGCTTGGGGTGAAGAAAGCTGACTTTAGGTTTGACATTTAAGCCAGGACTAAAAAGATAGGCTGGATCAAAATCTGGCAAGATTAGGGGCCCAGGGAGCGGTTTCCACAGGAAAATGGGCAAGGCGGCACTCCAGGCAGAGGAAATTATTTAAGTCAGCATTTCCCAAATTGTGTTCTAAAGAACATAGGGCATGCAAGAGAGATGTCATATGAAATGGCTTCTTCTTGAAAAATGAGTTTTGGAATTCCCAACTTACAGGGAGATAAAAATTAACATAGAGTTAAAATTTTTAGTGAGAGAAAGTTTTGAGGGGAAAAAAAAGAGGTGACCAATAGTTAACGCCTATAGCAGTTAGAAAGAACTTTTTAAAAATCTGATCATTCTACATCCCTCCCTAAAACCCTTCCATGGTATTCCACTGCCCTTAGAATTAAGTCACATATTCTTAAGACAGTTGCCTTGTGCCTTCTCTGTTATCACTTTGAGCTTGTCCGTTTCCTCTGTGAATTAGCCACTGGCTTGTCTTCTAGGCAAGATAAGCATTAATCACATTCTCTCTAGTGTCTTAGGCTTTTCTGTCTAATTCCTAAAAATTGTTTACGGTTCAGCTTAAAAAGAACCCTGTGTCAGATTATAGTCCTTTACCATGTGCTCCAGCAACCTTTGCCTCTCCCTCATGATCTCTCATGCAGTTAGGGCTGTACCCCCAGGACCTAGCACAGCGCCCCACATGCAGAGAGCTCAATAACACAGAGTAGAAGATGAACCTTAACACACCTACTGGAGCAGATCACAGAGGGCCTTGAATATCCAGGAAGGAGACTAGCCATCATTAGTAGGCAATGCATGGACATTGAGGATTTGGGGGAGAGACGATAGGCATGAAGCTGTTTCTTAAAGTGACATGCAGGTGGTTTGGAGGACAGAGAAGCTGGTGATAAGAAGACACATTAGGAGAACCCTGAAAGAGCCTGGCTGGAGATAATGAGTCTGATCTGGCTGGTTGCTAAGGAATATGAATGGAAATGAGAGGCTGGAAGAAAAAGAGTCTATGGAAATAGACTCTACAGGACTTTCTAAGAGATACGACATAGAAGGAGAACGGAGATCAAAGCAACCCCAAATTTTGAGCCCAGATGATGAGAAAAACAGTGATCCTGCTCACAGAATGGCAGTCAGGAGGAGGACCTGGGTGCGGGAGGAAGGAATTGGGAGAGAGGGACAAACAGGGTTCATTTTGGACCTGTCAACTTTAACTTTCAGGTGCTGGGGAGACGTCCAGGTAGATTTGGTCCTCCCTAGAATCCCATTACTCAGCAAGCCTGGGAGCTGATCAGCCTCAACTGCTCCCTCTCCCTCACACCCCACATTCTGCCATTGGCTCCCTGCTAATCATCTTTCAACCTGGTCCTTTCCTCCTCTGCACCACCTGACTACTGCCTTTGTGGGAGCGCCATCACCTCTCTTCTGAATTCCACATGCGCTGTTCCTCTCGCTGTCCATGTTTCCCCAAGCTTCCCACTCTTACCATCCTATCCTCAACAAACAAATTACTCTTCCTAAATTAGCTTACTTCCAGACATGCTATTCCCTGGTGAATGTGTATCAGAAGGTGGGAGGAAGATGAAGAAATCATCTAAGAGAACCAACAATCTTAGAGAGAGAACATTTTAAGAAAAAAGAGGTGGTCAACAGTAAAATGTCATGAAACACTGGGAAGATAAGCAGAATAAAGCTGCAGATCCACAATGAGATGTACTGGTGATTTCCAATATATCCATCTCTGCACGCTGCCCAACTAACCTGAGGTTGAAAAGTGCAAGGCAGGGAGGAGGGAAGGTCTAGAGCAGGGCTTCTCAAGCAGTGAGAACAGTCAGGTCCCCACCCCAATCAATTGCAGACTAACATTCTATAAAATACAATAATAACAAATTCCTTTAAAAATGATCCCATGCTTGGATGTCATGGCAATATCAGTTTTTAAACACCACTTCTTAATTTGTGAACTTGTCTCATTGTGGACCTATGTCAAACAGCTCATGGAGCAGCATCTGTCCACAACCCATGTTGTGAGTAACAATAACCTAAATCTGCACTATCCTGTCCAAGGCAGTAGCTACAGACAAATATGGCTATTAAACATATGGAATATGGCTAGTCTGGGTTTAAATATGCTGCACATTCCAAAGACTTAGTATAGGGAAAAAAAGGTCAATATCTCATTAATGCTTTTCATATATATTATGTGTCAAGATGATATTTTGCATATATCGGGTTAAATTGTTAAAATTAATTTAAACTGTGTTTTTACATGGATATCAGAAAATTTTACATCACACATGTGCCTCACATCATATTTTAATTGGACAGCACTAGTCCAGATGACAAAACACTTCTAGAGTTTAGCATCCTTTAACATGCATCCATGGGCTTCACACTGAGTAATTTGTTATTTTTCCATAGGGTCAGATCACAATCCTATCCTTGTTTTATTAGTTTCCTAAAAATATTTGCTTCCATATTGAGCTGCATTGAACTGAGCACACAGAAAGGGGTTTGCAGGGACACCTGTGCCACTAAGGGAGAAGTCTCACTTAGGGCAGGTGAAAGAACAATGGGATAACGGAGGAAGCAACAATGGGCAGGGGAAAAAGAGGAGATGGGTCATTGGAGGATTAGGTGAGCTTTCCTGAAAATGTTAACAACATCTCAGCCTGTTGGTATGGCTTACTAAAACCCTAGTAGGGAACTGTGCTACCAGATACTTTGCTAGTCTAAATCACAACTAAACACTCTCTTCACAGCATGCTTCAGTCAGTGTCTCACATTAAAGAAGACAAACTGTCCTCAGAAAAGATGAGCCATTGGGTCCTCTTTAGAATTAACTTGCATCTTCAAGAACATCATTCCAATAGAAAGAATCTCTTATTGACATTCGTTGGGATTCAGTATCTAAAGAACATCCTTACCTTGACTGATAAAGTTTGGCTTAAATATGGATGAGGGAGGAAGGACGGGGTGCAAAGTTAAATTCATCCACAGGCATTGTACTCTTTAAGCAAATAAACAAACATTCAGCCAAGACTCTTTTCAAAGTATTCTAATAAATTAAAGAATAATAATTATTCTTGCCAATTGAGGATATTCAGGGTTATATTCTTTTTTCCCCATAATGCCAATAGCAACAAATTGGGTTCACTCCATTCTTTTCCCTCAAGATAGTCCATTTCTTATTAGCACATACAACAGGTTCTCACTGTGACAAATTATTTGCTGTCCTGAGAATGACTCCTTTTCCACCTTCCTTGTCACTAGCAGGTGGTCTGACCAGAGGTTATCAAGCAAATTATCTCCATCCCATCTCCACCTCTCCCCTATCAGAGGTGCTCTCCTCATGCGCTGAGGGGAATATGGAGCAAGGGAAGCAAACAGCTTTGAGACATCTCTGCCACCTTGCTACAACCTCTGGCGGTACTGAGGTTATAAACTTTGGCTTAGCTCCTTAAGGTTAGCATAAGCCACAAGTAAAAGGCAGTCTATTGGGAATGTTATTTTGTGACTTTATCTTTAGACCCAGAAGATGGATGGATTTAACATACTTGGTGGTAATATATGGGGCAAGAAAGAGCGAGTGTTGCTTATTATTATATGGTGAAACATAAAAAATATAATAACTGTGTGTCATATCAAATTCTGAAAACCTAGGGTTACCATTTATCCCAGTTCATGTCTGTTTTCATAGTATAATTATTAATAGAGCCCCCTTTAACTTTTCAAAAGCGTCCCTATTTGGACAAGTATATATACCCTATGCAACCTGCAAAATAGGATGAGCAAAACAACTGGGCATGAGACCCACTTGGTCCCATTGTCTCACTTCTATCAATCACACTCATAAAAGCTGCATAGGCTAACCAAATGCTGCATAACCATAATTATGCTTTCCATCGGGAAGTGACCATTGATTAGGAAATGGAGTTCTTTTTATTGGAGAAGTGTGGGGCTAGCCAGAGGTTAATGGGGACAAAAACAGGCTGGCCTAGAATCCTTGATAGATTAATACTAATTTGCATGGTGGAGGTTAAGTGCTGCATGGGCTGCCAAAGGAAACGCAAGTGTCTCAGAATTATTCTGGATAAACAGGAAGGTCAGAACAAGAACAAGGGCAACTTATGCTCCACTCCAGCTCATGTTCTCAGGGGTAAAATGGTCACCTTTCTGGGAGCCAAGCTCCTCAGCTCTTAACAACTCACCTAATGTGATAACCCGGGGAAGATTAACAGGAAATAGTGAAACACATGCGTTTACAGTACAATCGTCTTTGTCATGACCTATGACCGGGGTGAGAGTCAAACTACCTATGACAAGGCATTGACTAATCAAATGGATGCTCACTGTAAACAAGCAGTGCAACTGCACCAGTATGTTCTGACCGAGAATCCTTGCTGTCAACAAAGCCTGACAAGATCTGATCCTGCCCCATCGCTTACCACACCCCATCACTCACTTTGCTCCAGTCCCTCTGGCCTCTTTCCAACCCCTTGAATAAATCAAACTTCTCTCCACCTCTGAGCATTTTCCTGTTTCCAAAGCCTGGTATGGTCTTTCTTTAGGTCCTGGAACAACTGAGCCCTTCCCTTTTGTCAGACATCAGTGCAAAAGTCAACACCTTAGAGTGATCTTCTCAGTTGACTTTATTTAAAGAACCATTTTGCTTGGATACTCTCTGTCAAGTCCCCCTTTATTTCCCGCATTATATCCACAGATGAACTTTTTGTTTCCTTGGTCTTTGTTTGTCTCTTTCTCTAGAATGTGTTCCATTAGCACAGTACTCCCATTCTTGTTAGCCATTCCATCCCTAGTGCCTGGAACAGTACTGGACACATAGTATTTTCTGAGTGAGGAAATGGATGAATAAAGGAATGAATGAATGGTGTCTACAGAGGAGTGGGCATAAAGATCCCCAATGGAAGATAATTGCCCCAAACTATAGTACTGCCTTATTAACATCACCCTAAAGGAACCAAAAAGACCTGAGTGAGTAAGAAATAGCATAGATGGGCCAGGTGCAGTGGCTCACACCTGTAACTCTAACATTTTGGGAGGATTGCCTGAGGCCAGGAGTTTAAGGCCAGCCAGAGCAAGAGTGAGACCAGTCTCTACTAAAAAGAGAAAAAATTAGCTGGGCATGGTGGTGTGCACCTGTGTAGTCCCAGTTACTCGGGAGGCTAAGGCAGGGGGATTGCTTGAGCCTAGGAGTTTGAGGCTTCAATGAGCTATGATCATGCCACTGCACTCCAACCTGGGAGACAGAGCAAGACCCTGTCTCAAAAAAAAAAAAAAAGTCAGCATCACCTCTCCCTCCAGAAAAAAAAAGAAGAAGAAGAAGAAGAAGAAGAAGAAAGAAATAGCATAGATAAAGGACCTCATTGCTGGATGCTCAGCTCAAGTTCATTGTTGGGAAATGAAAGAGTGGTCAACTTCTTCCCAAGATACTCTGACCATACATAATAAATTACACAAATTCCAGTATAGACTCATTGATAGTCCCCAGCTTTCTAAGGTTCCATTCATACAAGCAAAGTAAGATGCTGGGGAGAGGAAAATTGTGTCAATTATCAGGCAATTCAAAGAAAAGGGCTTAGTGAGGAAAGGAGCAGACAGGGAGAGGGATTTAGGAGACTGGGAGGAATGAGAGGGCAACGTCCTGAAGGTCTGTGGTCTGTTCTGAACACATTTGCTACTCTATCCATCCGCCAGTCCACACTGCATGGACAGACATTGTCTAAATCTGAGGAAGTTACTTAACCCTTTCCAGTTTTAGTTCTCTCATCCAAAAAATGGATAATAGGGATTACCTCTTCAAATACTGTGAAGAGTGAGCATTTTGCAGAGGCAGAGGGTTTGAAATACTAACAACAAGCAGGGTAGTTTGGTAGCTTCAAGTACTACCAATGATGATGCAGACAACTTTCAAAAGACAAATGCTGTTATCCATCAGCGCACACCAAGACTCCCTCCCGGCGTCAGAGGCGAAAATGCTACAATAAGAAAAAAGGGCCATCATACTTTCCCCTGGAGATGAAAAAGCATTTAGATATTTTAATGTAGGATTTTCCTGAGGAGAGAAAATTTAATCACACACCAAGACAAAAGTATTATATTTTGAGGGCGGGGATTTGACAAAGGAAATATTAAAGTTATGATGCCTCAGCAAGGCTGAGTAACAGAATTGGGCTTAACATCAACTGATTAGGGCTAATGGCCCTTCATCTAACCTGCGTTTCAGGATGGACCACCAGAGAGCTATGATATTGGAGGCAAAGCAAGGCAGGAGCTTTCAACTATCCAGTTTACTTAAAAACTGATACTTGCTTTGGAAGGATACTGTCTGAAATACTCCCTCAAGCTCTACCTTTAATTTTGTCATCATAATGTTGATATTTGTGCCACACTGACAAATGCTCTAAGGTTCAGTCACATGCGATGACAAAATTATTGCAAGCAACACATGAATTCTACAGATATAAAAAGAATTATTTAATTTTATCATAGAATCATGAACTGTATTATTTTTAATATAGGAGATATAATTAGTGAACCCAGTGACCTTTCCAACACACTGAAAGTTTAGTTCTTAAATATGAGTAATGAGAAGTAAAACTTTTCACCTCAAATTTTGGTATATCTTTAATGTACCTATATGTACCTAGAATTCCTGATGTGGACTTGTTTTCAATCTAAGCTTTCAGATGTGTTTGCTCATGAATTATCGTGTAATAGAGTAAATAAAATTTTAAAAATCTCAACCTGAAACCTTAATTATTTGAGAACTGAGGCCTAGATATATACTAATGTCTCCATGTGACAGTATGATAAACTTATGAATGACAAACAGTTTTTAAAATATTCTGGGGTAAACATAAACTATTAACAATGTGGCTGTTATCTGAGTGCTCTGACGTGAGGATTGTGCGTGAATTCAGTTCTCTGTGCATGTACATGAGCCTGACCCCCTGGGTGAGCACCCCAAACCCTCCTGCGGGTGCCTGCAGCAAGTTAACACACTTCCTCAATGCAAGGAACCGTGATCGGAATCACCAGGGCTCTCCCTTTTAGCATTTTCCTAATTTATGCTCATTACATCAAAGTTTTGCTTTTGAGTCTTTTGTCTTAAATTTGCCGTAGGTAAATTTAACACTTGACTAACCAGTCCCTTGTCTGTTGTATTGGGTTGTTTTCACTGTGAGCCCTGTAGCTGATGGCTGGGCCAGCGAATGGACCTGCAAATGCTAATGCCTTCACTGAGTCTATATGACAATGAGTTTCTCTTTCTGCTGCTGAAAACCTTTTCATTTACATTCCTTCTATAGGATACAGAGGACCTGTTAATAAAGAAAATTCTCAAAAACTGTCCATCTGTGCTGTTTGGGACAAATGAGGGGAAAGGAAAGCTGGACACAGTACCCCGCTCTAGAGTTAACCCAGTGCCAAACCAAAGCTTGTGATGCCAGATATGCAGTTGCAACATCATTACACAGCTTTTATAAAATCAAACAGAGGTTACTTTTGTTTCCTAGTTACTGATAGTTTATTTCAAATTTTAAAACTTGCTAATGTGTTTGTTAAATAGTTTTGACTTTGTAATAGCTATTAATAATAACTAACCTGACATCTTATTCAGATTATTTTGTTTTTTAAAACTGTTAATAGTATCTATCTTTCTGTTTGTTCAAGTTACAATACAAACTTACATAGAAAATTTAGAAAATATGGAAGGCGTTAAAATAAAATAAAAAGTCACTCAGGATCCTACTACCTTGAGTGACATGGCATTGCATTTTGATGCATTTTCTTCCCTTTTTTCTCTTTTCATTTATTTTAAAGTAGACAAACCAGCTTAGAGAGCCAAAAGAAAAGCCTCACTGCACTGTAATCCTTTGCTGAAGAAGCAGCCACAAAAGAAAGCTTCACAGGACCTTGGCTCTGGGCCACAGGAAAGAAACAACTTCTTTTAATATATATATATTTTGAACACCTACTGTGCGCTAAGCACTCTGCTATGTACCCAGAGAGCAGAAACTTAAAAAACATCCCTGCACAGTCTTCCAGAGAAGGCAGAGATGCAAATGGACACAACATGGTATGAAAGGCCCCAATGGCAGGGGTAAACCCAGAGAACAGGGATCAGGGAAATCTTTCTGGAGGATAGTGCTAGGCGTGAGTAAGGAAGGACTAGGAGGAGCTAGTAAGGCAATGAAGAGGGCGCACGCTGCACAGAGGGAGAAAAACGTCGAAGCATTAGACAAATTAGTAGATTCTAGAAACTGCCAGGTGTTCTACATAGCTGAGGAAACTACAGGGATTATCAGCTGGAGATATAGCCAACTCAGTAACTTACTCTTAGGGTTTTGAGAAACCAGATTTCTCTTACCTGGAACACTCTGTCAAAAGTCAAAGTGTTGGTATCAAGGCGACATGGACCTTCTGGATCTGAAGCTATGACTATGGACTTCCCCCAAGTCCCTCGTGAACCTGAACCAGTCATTTTTAAGGGTAGCCAATGTTCAGTCTGGTTGAAGACATTTGCTAAATGTCAGCTAAAAGAAAGCAATCTTGATCAAGTTTCTTTTTTTAGTTGAAATCTATCAGCCTAATTACCTATAGTGGTAATACCTATCTAGTGAGAAAGTACAGGTTCCTAAATTATCAATTGTTCCTAAATTATCAAGCGGTATGGATGACTAACAGCACATGTTACACCAAGTAGTCTCCATTCCACCTGCCAGATCCTGCTGATTGGCAGTGACTGCCTACCTGTCGACGGTCAGTCAGCAAACTTTTTCTGTAAAGGACAAGATAGCAAATATTTTAGGCTTTACATGCTGTGTGATCTCTGTGGCAATTATTCAACTCCACTGTTATAGGGAAACGACCACAGATAATACATAAACAAATGATCATGTCTGTGTCCCAGTAAAATTTTATTTACAAAAACAGACCATGGGGATGATTTGGTTTGCTGACTCCTGGCCTAGAGCACTGAATGAAAGAGGACCTAAGGGGTCATCTCCGCTAGTCGGGAAAGTCAAGGGTACAGACTTGCAATTCCTTTTATAGACTAACTGAAACAAAGGGATTGCAAAATGTGTGCCTTTGGCAGCTTAACTAATTAAGCTGAAACCTGGAAATGGGACGGCTTAGTTCTAATTCTGGTTCTTTTTCTAATTTACCAGGTAATTTTAAATCAAGTGCTTAATCTCTTATATTGATTAGTATTCTTGGTTGCAAACAACAGAATCCACATTGGCTAGTTTAAGCCTTGAAGTCATAAATCGCACAGCCAAGATGAGCATGATAACTAAGGAGCTGAGAGCTGCATCACAGACCCCTACAGAACCATACACCTTCACCACTCTGCTGCCCAAGGCACCTGGACCTATATCGCCTGGACACCATCCCCTGTTACTTACTTCTGTGTTCAAGTCTTACTCTTGTGCATCTGAATGACAAAGCTTAGGTCACGCATCTACTCCCTAGCTAAAAGGGAGGATGAGAAATATAGGTTAAGAGTCTATCTTGGGAAAACAATATTCACTATATGGAAAACTATCAAACTTTAGAAATAGTGCACAAAAGATCTTAGGAAACCATGGCTGGCAGAAGTGTACTATATCTTCCAATCTGGATTTCTTCCATAAATTGGTGGTCCTGTTGTTGTATCAAACTGTTCAATATGGTAATTTATAGGTGATATAAATATTTAATTCCAAAAATAGGGGAAAACATTTTATTTGACATATTCATTATTTAAAAACTTCCCAGGATTCCAACCTAACAGGTAAGCAGCTGCTGAAACACATAATAAATGTATTATGGCTTAAAACCTAATTTTATCACTGACTTTTACTTGTAATTCACTACTTTATTTCCATCTTACCTCTAAAAAACAGCTTCCCCATACACTAAGGGGTAGAGAAAATCAGGGAAAAGATAACTCTCTTAATAACAACAATGCTAATTACAAGAGCCTTCCTAGCTACACTTCTACTGTATACAGAAAAACAATTGATGCCATTTTGTTCTCCTTGAAATTCTTGAATCTTTCTTGTCCCTCCTTTTCTTTGCTCTCCTTTTTTTTTAAGTAAAGCAGGCCGGGGCCCTGGCACTACGTATGTCCCCATTGCCAGTCCTGGCAAGTGTCCTTTACACTTTGACAGCTTTATCACCTGCAGTCAGCCTTTTCCGTAAGCCAGGCAGGCATATTATTGGAAGCCAGTTGTCGGTTCCTTGTGCACCTTTATTGCTGTTCTCATCTCTGTCTACAAAGGAAGAGACTCTTTTATGGTTGTAGAGATAATTGATTCACTAGACTTTCCTTGGATCTTTCAAAAAGCTTCCAAACCTTATAGCTTATTATGATTGTAAGCTCCTTTTGTACTGTAATTTTCCAAACTTGGTGAAAGCTTCCCTCCTCTCACTTTTTAACATGGGCTTCTCTCAACTATTTCTAGCCATCAGTCCATGATAACTTTTGCAATTAAAATCCATTCTGTTTGCCTCTTTCTTCCAGTGTCACCAAGTGTTCCGTCAGAGCAAATATCATCTAATCCAGAAATCAACTGCTAACATTTTTTTAAAAGAAATAAAAATGTAAGGTACATAGCTGCTCCTCCCAGCCAACCTTTCATATCCAGGGAGACATGCAAGGTTTATTCCAAATCCTATCTGTCTTGTTCATTACAGTATTCCAAGCAACTAGCTGGGTCTGGCACAGGGGTCCTCAATAAACACTTGCTGAATTGATAAATAATTGAAATAAGAAATTCTAAATGTCTGTTTACATTGTCCCAGATTGTTCTTCTGAGCCTCTATGTTATATGGCACAAATGTCCATGATATCCAGTATTACATAAAAATACTGATCACAGCAATGAAAATGGAAATTATCATCACTATCTCTCTTAAAACAAGAGAAACAGTAAATTTCTATTTGTTTAGAATATTATATTTGATAGCATATCCACTAAATGTACCATATCCATTTTCATTGCTGTAAGTGACCAAAAGGAAGAGTCAGTAATCCTTGGGCTGGTCCCCACCATCCCTCAGTCCATTAAACTAAAGTAGCCAGAACTGTTAGACAATAAATCACTCTCTTGGTATAGTTTTTTGAGCCATTAGATGTAGGATATGGATTATTCATTTCATTTTACATTTTGCAATACAATATTTAATTCCTGGGCTATTAATTGGAGTTCATAGATGGGTTCCAGAGGGTTAATACACAAAATGTTGTTTGCATGTGAAAAAAACACCAATCCATAACTTTAATCAGCTTCTCAAATAAGTTGGTGACCAGAAAAAGTCCTGGCCTACATGTGGTGAAATCTGTTTTTCTCTTTTCTACTTGGACTGGCTAAGGTAATTTGAAAGGAACTGCTGGTAGATAGCATTTCTTACTTTCTGGGAATTCTCTGGAGCATGATAGACTCAAAATGCTAACTAATTTAAACTATTCACCAAAAGCTGTGCAGCAGGAGACCGTGTACAAGAAATTATGAATCCAAGTCAATCAGATAAAAAAGTGATCTTTCTGAGCTAAGATTTAATCTATACCTGAAGATTCTGCCAAAAGTGCCAAGCTCTTCCAGGTGATTCATACACCACCCAAAATGTAGGATCATAAAAGTAGGAAACCACATCAAGAAAGTCAATATTTCTTGATGCTGGAGGCATAATATGGCATGTATGAGACCTGCCTTTCAGTCCACGCTGATGGCTCAGAACAGAGTTACCACAGAATATGCTGAAAATCAAATGACCCTCCAAGGACAGGGGAAAAAGGACAAGCCAATGTAAAAACTCAAATAATACAGGAGAACTGAATCTCTAGAAACAAAAGCCAGTAGATCCATACTAAGAAATGAGAGTCCTTTTTGAGTAAATATATAAACTCTTCTCATATTATAGGCACACTGAACTCTTCCCATTTTCCAAATGATGTGTTTCTCTTGCAATTTGCATGCACTGCAGAAATTATCCTTATCTTACTCTTTTCAGTTTGGATTGCTATACTCTCTCACTAAAGGTAAGAGGAAATGCTTCTCCCATCCCTCACCAACATACAGCTTCCAAGGAAGGCATTTGCTTTGGCTGGAATTGAAACATGTTTCTTTCATGAACATATTCCCGGCCAAGATGTGTTTCCTAAGAAAAAAATTATATATAAAGACTGAGGAAGCTCAGAACCAGTCTTCTAAACTTGTTTTTACTCTAAAACAATAGGAAGGAAATCACCCATGTCTTTTACCGTCTATAAGGATATATATAACATGGTTTCTTCAAACAGATAACGCTACACTAAAAAACTTAAATCTCAGAAGGAAAGTCTTGTCTTTTCTTAAACAAACACAGGAAGCTAGATACGAAACCCAGTGAATCTTCTAGCAAAAAATCTAGTGTCATCTTGGAAGGTGGAGAGCAAGACCTGAAGAGAATGAGGTATAGAAACAGTATTTGTTCACTTGTACGTCTGACTTGGGCAGGGCAAAGGTAATATATGTAACCTAAACATTTGTACCCCTGTAATATGCTGAAATAATATATATGTTAAAAAAAATCAGTACTTGTTGTTTTATAAAATGAAAGGTAGGTGGAAAGAAAATCAGAGAATGTAGAGTTCAAATGGTCTTAACTGGAAAAGTGAAAATTGAAGTTACTAATATTTGGATAATTAGCCCAAAATATTTCCTGGGTAGAATGAGGTTTTGCATTATCGATTACACAGAAAATTGTCTCAAATTTCCATTTCATGCTACAAGTATAGAACAGGGCAAAGCTATTGACTAGTCAGAGTGGGGCCTGGGTGTGTGGTGCATTAAGAGTGAATGGAAAATGGGAACGTTTCTAATAGCTTTAAACAACCATTCTGCATAACTTAACACTAAGAATATAATTTTATAAGTAAAATATTTCTATAACACCCATAAAATTCAGGAAAAAATAATAAAACTAAGTATTAAAAAATAAAGCTAACCAGGTATCATTTCATTTTACATAAAATAGAGATAGCATTCCCAGCTGGTCTGAAGTTAAGACAGCTATTTCCATTTACTATGCCCCTTAAAGCAGTTTTAAAAGTATCAGCCTCTCTGCTCAATTGTAAAATGCCTGCTAGTTTTTGAAGCAGTGCTTTGGAGGGTGAGAAAGATTCAACTCTAAAATGGCTAAAAGACAGTTTTATGAATCTCGCTGTGTCTACAAGATGAAGTATTCAGGCCGTTATCATGTGCTTATATTTCCAGGATGTGAACAGACAGCTCCTGACTCTGTATTGATGACTGCTTACTATGCTGGCACCTTTTGTGCCGCACAATAGGTAACACATCTGCAAAACCGCTCTCAAAAGCAGGAGAGGCAGCTGTTAAAATTACACTCTTCTTGCATTAAAACCACCCCCCAGTTGTGAGCCTTGTGAGTACCGTTAAGAAGTCATCTTACCTGATCCCTGTTGATGAGCTTTATATATATGTAGACTTCTGAAAATAGCATTGAGGCGTGTTGCCAGTCTTCTATTATTAGCAAGAATTCCACCTCTTGTGAAGCAACAGAAGCCAAACCATTACAGCTTATAGACCCCCTAATTCCTACCTATTAGGCAACCAGTCTCCCATTGGGTTGGAAAAGTCAGAAATTTGCATGCAAATAGAGTTTAACCAGAAGCATTCATTTCACTAGAAGAGGACATCTCAAGGTGGTAAAAATCAAAAGTTTCCCATTCCTGGCCTCTTCTTGCACAAAGCCCTTTTCTCTAATCGGCCACTACCCAGTAGCTCACTGGAATAATGAGGTTCAGTCCAGATCGTGCTTCACTTTACCCTGGAGGAACTGGGCACCTCACATTTCACCAAAGAACTTTCAGAGCAGCAGGTTTTCTGTAATGAAATCAGGGCCCTTGGTTAAAAGTGGAGATCTGACAGAAATCCTCATGCAAATTTCCACCCATTTCCCAGGAGGCTGGATGCCTGGCCAGCCAAATTCAAGAAATGGCGACCAGGATCCTCTCACATTTTCCACTAGTAATCTGTATTTGTTGCCTGGGGCTGGCTTAACAAATTACTACAAACTGAGTAGCTTAATTTATTCTCTTACAGTTCCAGAAGCCAGAAGTCTGAAATCAAGGTATCAGCAGGACCACACTCCTTCCACAGGTTCTAAGGGAGAATCCATCCTTTGCCTCTTCCAGTTCTGGTCACTGTCGGCTTTCCTTGACTTGTGACCACATCTCTCCAATCCCTGCCTTCGTGACCACAGCATCTCTTCTGTCCATCTGATCTCCTTTTGCCTGTCTCTTATAAGGACACTTGTGGTGGCATTTAGGGCTGACCCAGATAATCCAGGAGAATCTCATCTCAAGATTCTTAACAATTATATCTGTAAAGACTTTTTTTCCAAATAAGGTAACATTTATAAGTTCCAGGTCTTAATATCTTTGGATGGTCATTATTCAACCAACTACAATATCCAAGACCCTAAACCTTGAGTACCTACAGGTTTTGAGGAGTGATAGGTAGTAGACTATTGCAATTGCTAACTGACATGAGGCTGCTGATTTATTTAACATATTCCTCTAAACTGTGCCAAAAAGTTTGTACTTTCTTGGCGTGTTGGTGCATGATGACCTGAATGAGTAGCCTTGTGTGTCTTCCCTTTGATCCCGCTACTCGGGTACCTTCATCCTCTCTCCCACCACCTTCCTTTTGCCCAACACACTAACACTGCTGCTGTTAATAAGAAGGGGAGCCTGTAAAATGCCTTATCTCTATTTCACTTGTCTCCTTTTAAAGTGTGTAGGCAAGAAAATGAAGCACAATTCAATGTCCTTACACCACAATGACTCTCAATCTGGCTGCCTTCAGGACCAAAAACTTCCCTGTGTGCCCATGTCTTTTGCATGTTTGTTTGTTTCCATGCCTCTTTATTTATACATGAACTGGCTGAGAGAATGTGGCTGCCCATTTGTTTTGAGCCCATTGCTCTACCAACTCCCAGCCAAGGTAAAAATTGGCAGATACCAGGGTTGGGGAAGGAGTTAAGGCCACTTTCCCCCAAAAAAATCCTTGGTCACACCTCACACACACACACAAGGAATAGACAGAAAAGGATATTGCTACATTTGGCAGTCTCCCCAAACCTGTGGTCACCTGAAATTTGAGTTCAAGGTCTCACCTTGCTTTTCAATACTCACAAAACAAGGAAGAAAGGAAGTAGGGTACAACAGCACCACATCATCAGCACATGTGACTTAGGTGAATTTAATGCACCAGGGTAAGGGTAGGGGAAAGAGAGAACATTTAAATCTTGGGGGTGTTTCCATCCACCATTCCACTCATTGAGCACAAGCCCCCAGCTGGCATGAAATGAGAGACACTAATTTCTATTTCCTCAGTCAAGTTGGCCTCAGTTTCCTGGTGACTCTCAAAATATGAGCATCTTGCTACACTATGTGTAATTCTAGAATTTAAAGATATGTATTGCCATGCAACAGGATCCTTAAAAACACAATCCAACTACTTCATTCTAAATGTATACATAACGCTTATGGAGTTGTATATATACTACAGTATTAATTGTTCTTTGTGGATGTTTTTAATTATTTTCAAGGGTAACTTTGACAATTCATGATTTCTTGTTGACTTTATAACCTCTGCCAGTTACAACTCAACCGTGATGAAAGAAGTAAAGGAATTAAATAGCTAGAAGTAAAAGATACAGCAGACAGTATCATATCCTGAAATGATTCTTATCAAAGTATTTATAAAACCACAGCTATGGAAGTGATTTTAGAGGTCACTTCATACAGAATAGAGTCTGTTACCAGTCAGGGTAGGCTCTGTCATGCTGCAGTAATAAACAACCCCCAAATCCAATGGTTCAAAAAACATCAACGGTTCGTTTCTGCTCACGCCACATGTCTATTGTAGGTCAGCTGTGGTTCTGCTCATCACCGTGTTTATCCACAGCCCAAGATGACCACACATTGACATTTGTCCTGGTAAAGGGCAAAGAAACACAACAAGCTACACCATTTTTCTTAAACCTTCTGCCTGGAAGTGGCAGATGTCACCCCTGCTCACATCCATTGGCTAGAGCAAGTCATATGAGCATTCCTGAGTTCAGCAGATGTATAATTCTCCTACACAGAGAGGGGAATGGAATATTAGGCAAACTTCCAAAGATTCTCTCTTCAATATTTCCTCAAAATGGTCATCGATCAATGCTTAAAACCTCAGCATCCCTCAAGGAAGCCCCTTCTACTTTCACTCAGTACCAAGAATTAGAAAGTTCTCTTTTAGGTTGATTACAAATCCATCTCCTTGGAGCTTCCACCTATTGGTCCTCATTTTGTACTCATGTCATTGAAAATAAATCTGGTTATTTTCCATGGGACATCTCCTCAAATATTTGAAACACCCAAGCCCTTCAACTATTTCTCATGTAACAGAACATTTGGTCTTTTCTCAATACTTTTGTTTTCCCAAACCTCTATCCCAGCAATAAATATCGTTAGTATTCTCTCTGCCTCATAGAACTTTCTACACATTTGGCTTCTAGTGATGTGTTTTTACCATCAAATTTATTTCACTCAGTTCAAATGCTTGTCACAATGCCTGCGGTCTCCCTCCCAAGACCCAACAAACAAGATTCCGTGGGAAGATACACGGTTATGGCACCCTAGGTATCCGTGTTTCATGGCACTGTTTGTACCTCATTAGTAAACATTTTCTTTAAATTATCTTGGATACTCATTAAATATTATCAGCTACTTAGAACCAAAGGATAATTATGAGTTTAATGAAGCGTGCACCAGCTTGCTCAAGTCTAACGTTTGTTTCTCTGCTGGGACCCCATTTTACTTTGCACTTATCCTTCAGCAAAGCTACTCTACAAAGTCACTTTGGCAATAAGAAGTATTTAATTAGATTAATGAATTTTTATCGCCTCTCCTAGGGATTAGGCTTGTTAAATCCTGGCGACCAAAGAACAACAGATTTTTTATTACTAAATGTTTAGGGATGCGCTGGTTGTGCTGCAGTGGCGGTCCTCATAAGTCAGGCTGCTCTGGGCAGTTCTACCTTGGATCCCTTGGTAGGCCAGGGCTATTTGGCAGAGGCAACCCATGCCTTCAGTTAAATCACTGAAATCAAAATGCAAATGAAATCATGTGCATCCCAGACAGGGCTTCCGGCAGCTGCCTCTCTGTCAGAGGCTGCTGACTTATTGTACCCTGAGAAAATGTCCCACCTTCCTCTGTTTGCAGGTATTGGGGAGAAAAGGGAAGACCCTACAACCAGTGCTTCCAGCTCTTCATGAGGGCCTGGGTATCCACTGATAGTTTCCTAACTCATTGGTGTGGTGAGTAATAATAAGGCATGAGGGGTAAATTTTTTTAAGGATAGTCGTGCTATTCATCTAACGACGTTAAACGATACGCATATGTAAAACAATTTGGTATCTTTCGTAGCTAGTGTTTTGAATTATGGCAAAATCTTTCATCTAGACACTTCAAAGCACTTTTAGAAAAAACAACCAAGTTTCTCATCACATCCCTATGAGGCAGCTTTCAAGTATGGACGTCCCTACTTAATAAATGGAACAACTGAGGCACAAAATCACAGAATCAGAAAGTTGTGAAACAAGTCGGCATCATAACAGAAGAACAGTCCTGTGATGACAAGACTGACATTCTTTCAGAAGTCTGTAAATCCAAATGTAATCATGGAATTTTCTCTTAGAATTTTAAGATGATGCCCCAGGAAGAGATAGGAATAAGAATAGGGCCTAAAACGAGAGAGGAGACTTCCCGGAATGATAAATTTTTGATCAGAGGCGGGGAAAACAGAGAACTGGAGATGTTGAAAGTAAGCTTTATGGTAGTGCAGAGGGAAATTCAAACTAAAATATAAACCAGGAGGGCATCTCTAAATTTAGTCAATTTGTAAACATTTAAGATTTATTACAAAACATATATGGTGACCATAAAATTTATCACCCAAACAGGAGCATTTCTGAGAGAGAAAGGGGGTGTCATCAACAACTAAGCTATTTGTACCTGTCTCATTTCTTTGCGGATAGGCTAGTAAGCAAAATGTTATAGTCTTTTAAATAAGTATTCTCATTTAAACACTGTCGCGGTGTTATAAAAGCCTCACATTTTCATATGTAGGAACTAGGAGAGAAGTAAAATTTAAGTATGAAGAAGGGCTTTCTATAACTGCAAAAATGTAAACCAGGTTTTACAGCTTTTTTCTTACCTAAGATCAGTCATCTTTTCTAACACTTCAGATGAAAGAAACACTACCTGAGAATAGATTGTACAAGTCTAATTTATAATCTAATTTTTCCCTTCTTTCCAATTACTTTTTTTTAAAAACCAATGTGCTTCTCTACAACCTGAGTTTAGATGATCTGACCAAAGCAGTCACAAAGAAAGTGGCATTTGGGGACTGTAGTTACACACAGATATTTATCACCACACTAACATGGTCAATAGTTTACATCCTTACAGAGAGAGTTGGACTGAGTGATCCTACAGAAGGAGGGGTCTCCCTTGCCACTCACCCTGGCGAGGAAACAGCAGCATGCAGGGGGCTCTTTTGTTAAGTTTCATTTAAGGACTAACATAAGAAAGAACACACACACTGCCACGAGACCAGTTCTGTTCAACAGAGTTCTCTGAGATGCTGAAAATATTCTACACCTGCATAGTCCTACATAGTCCTACATAGTAGCCACTCGCCACATGTGGCTATTTGGCACAGAAATGTGTCTAGAGGAACTGAGGAACTGAGTGTTTAATTTTATTTAATTTTAATGAATTTAAATTTAAAAGTCATGTGTGACTCGTGGCTTCTATACTGAACAATACAAATCTAGACACTCAAGTGTGTGTGTGTGTATACATATATATATACCCACTTTGTTGTCTAGGAATCAGCAGATGCTGCATTTTTTTCAAGTTTTTAACACCTAAGAACAGTTTTGCATATTAGGAACTATCTTGTCTTTAACTAGAGATGGGGTCAAGTCCAGAGTTCAGGCTGCCAAGAAGGGAGCAGGATGGGAAACCTCCCCATTGTTAGGGTGACATCCACCACCAGGGCAATGATTTAGCAGTGGTGGCTGTGGGGCGAACTTTGCAGCCTTAAAGGGCAGATTCCCAAGAGGTGAAATAAAGCAGTACACCCACACATACCTGGAAAGTAGAAACAAATGTGAATCTGACAAAGCATGAGATGCTTGTGCAAGAAACTAAATGCTATCTTTCATTTCTTTTATCTGCAGTTAAGACACACTTTAAAATAGCTGAGTGGTTGCCTTTGTGCTAATATCATTTAACGCTATGCTTGAGTGGCAGATCTGATTCATCAAGGTATCAAGATCTGTCCTGGTTTTGATGGCTCTTCCTCCAGTGGAAGACAGCTAAGTGACTGCAGATTCAGAGTTCTTGTTCATGCCTTTTCATAACAATTCTGGTGTCAGACTACCCCCTGCTGGACAGAAAAGGAAGAAAAAAATTAGGTGCCTTTAAAAAGGACCACTACCCTCTTATTCGCTACAGGGAAGGCTGTTCTATATCACTCCCAGCTCAGGAGACTGTCACTATGGGCAATTTGGATAACATTACAAGGCACCTGCTTTTGTCCTATCCTATTTCTTCTAGGTCTTCATGCAGCATGACACCGAAGAGGTGACCACCAAGGGTAAACCTGGACTGGATTCTGTACCTTTTTATAGTAGGTTTAACTACTCATTACAGGGCTTCATAAAAGAATAGCATGTGTTTTATGAAAAATAGAAGCTGAACAAACCATAGAAGAGTTTAAATTAATGCAGTTCACACACCCACACACACACACACAAACAAATCAATTCAACGCGTGGACATCAGTTGACTAACCACATGACATAACATCCTTCCTCACCAAACCATGCTGTGAATGCAGTTGTTGGAACTACTTGGCCCTAATCCGTATTTGCAATATCAATATATCTGTTTTGCTATTAAGGCGTAACAAAGTGACAAATTCCTTTGCTATAAAGGTGTTTCCTAAAGTGCAAAGTAAAACCAACTGTATTTCAGCACACCTCTGACCTACAGAGTCATAGTATGCATTAAATCCAATGCATATAAGCATTTATTTCTGAATTTAATATATTTAACTGTTTAACTCTTATTTAACTATTTTTTTAAATAAATATGTCATCTTCTGTACCCGAATTTCTCACTTCCAAGACCGAGTAAGATATGGAATTAAAAATAAACTTAAGTTAAAAAGAATTTTTATCTTATACATCCTTACCACAGAGAAGTCATAGTTGGGACTTCATCAGAATAACCAAATAGCATGCGAGCAGCATGGACATGCTACATGCTATGCAGCTTCATTTAAATGGACCTTGCCCCTGGCCTTGAAGTTGTAAGCCAGACAGCACTGAAGACAGGTTACACTGAGAGAAAAAGCAGTGGTCTGGATATTGTTAGAACCTATTACTAATTAATAAAAATTGGATGGATTGTCCATTTTATTCATTTTCCTCAGCTTCATGACAATTATGCTTTGACAAGATCCTAGACCACAACTACTGAAACCTTAGAGCCCCATTTAAACCAAATTTAGTTTCTGAGAAAATGACACATTGCTAAAGCAATCACACATCCAGTCATTAAAACTGCTGCAGAGTCTGAGCTGGACGGGCTAGAAATGAAGTCATGCTGCCACGTTTAAAACTGTCCACATACTAATGGGCATCCACCAGCTATGAGCAAATCTGATCTCCACAGGGCACATGGAGCAGTGAATTGTTCTGGGATAGTGGCAATTTACTTCATCTCAGGGCCCTGCACTCACAGAAGCAGGGAGGGGTCGGGGGGTGCGGGGTAGAACATAGATTACAGCAATAAGGCAAATGTGAAGACCAATGCTAACTGTAGAGTCATCACCTCTTTAAAGAACAAAAGAGAATTCACCGTAGGTGACTGGTCAGGCTACAACAGTATCAAACTTCAGTAAATTCAAGAACTTGACAAAGGAGAATGGTCTTCAACCTGTCCTTGCCCCTCTCTGCTCTTCACATATTTGGAACTTCATGGATGGACACCGTTCTCTAACCTCAGACCACGTGCACACAGGTGGGCACATGCACAGGCACGTCTGTACTGAATGCTTCAGTGACCCTGGAGGTCCGACAGAGCCACGTAAGAGATTCTAAAACCACAAATTGCAGGACTCCATGTGCATGTGTGCACATTTTTTGGACAGGGTCATTCTGCCACTTGGTTAGAAGAAAGGCTTGGGCAACCAGATTGGGGAAA
The DNA here is from genome assembly GCF_000956105.1 of Propithecus coquereli. NCBI lineage: Eukaryota > Metazoa > Chordata > Mammalia > Primates > Indriidae > Propithecus > Propithecus coquereli. Next base: position 3,879,613 of record NW_012153507.1, read on the forward strand.
TGCAGAAATCAACCTCTGCTGTATTTAGAAGTGGGCTCCTCTGTCAATGCCAGCACAGACACAGTTAGTGGGGACGGAGGGAAACTCTTCTTTCTTCCACCTTTATCTCCCTCTGTATGAAGTGAAAACAGGAATGTCTACTTTCCTGACAAAGGTGTTTTGCTAAAGCTTGAGAAATGCCTTGATGGTGCAAAGCGACAGCTGTCACTGGAGTGAGGTCCTGCAGAAATGGGCGAGCCTGGGCAGGGCCAGCTGCCGGCTGCCCCAGTAACTGATGGTGCCCTTGGGTGTTCTGTTTGAACGAGAGCACCAGACTTGTTCATGTGTCCTTCTCCCTTCTTCACATTCTATCTCTAAAATGAGCAAGTGCTGACAGCCAGCAGGAACAGGGCCCCAGCTTCCCTGGCAGGCGCTACCGTGGTACATGGACAGCCTGAGTGTCAGGCCTCTAAAAGCACGGTAAGATAAAAGGCAGAAACAGTAGTGAGCTGCAACTTATTTTCCATCATGGAGTTTTCATTAATAAAGACTTTACATCTCTTCAAACACATTAATAAAGGCTTTCGTTTGCTAAAAATGAGCCATCCAAAAGCAGAAGGATGCGAAAGAATATCTTTTTTAGATTCATCTATATCTTTAAAATTTGGGAGTGACAGTAAGACAAAGTAAATTTATAAGGTATTTTGAGAGAAATTCTTACAATAGACTTAAATTCATGAAACAAATCACACCTAACCAATCTATTATCTTGGCCACCTTCATGATCAATGTTGATAAGTCTGATTTTAGCTAGAGCATTTAATTGTTTTTTTTTAAGACAGTGGTTTCTGATCAGAATCATATGAGCCACAGTTCAATTCATCCACTTCATACTAAACTATCTCTCTGTGACAACAACTAACATTTACTGTATGCTTAGTGTGTGCCAGGCACCATGCTGGCCCTTTGCCTATATTACCACATTCAGTCTACACAACAGCCTTGCAAGGAGCGTCCACAATTATCCCAGTTTATAGATGGGGACATGAGGAACTTAGTCGAAGTTACGTAGCAAATAGGGCAGAGTCAGGACTGGAACTCAGGGGACTCCCTAGACTTACCTCATAACCATTATGACAAATTCCATACAACATACAAAATCAAGTCATTGAGTCATATACAAATATATATACACACACACACACATATATATAGTATATATACACAATACACATACACACGTATATATATATATGTAGGTGTACTCAGATAGTCAGAGCTGTGTAGTTAAGAAATGTAGGTAACCATTTCTAAACCTTTAAAAGTAATGGACAATCTATGCATATAGACCATTTTCACAGAGCCAAGGTAAATCTGGTTCATTTGGCTTTACTGATCTATTTCTGGAATAATGAAAATTTAACAAGCTGAGTATCCTTCGTGCAACCCTTAGGTGTTTTTGTCTGCATATTATATAATACTGTGTATGTTAACATAGGGGTCTTGATGCCTTATACCAGTCTTTGACAAGCCCCATTCCTGTAGTTTGGTTTAGGATTGCTGGTTTCTGATTTAATATCAAAAATAATTCCATCCCTATAAATCTATTTACTGAGAAAAACTGAGAAGAAGAGACAGAGTACGAGGGTGTCTTCATGTTCTGATATTACAGGTGTGAGTTTAATCAGACTTAGTTTCCATTCCAGTTGTTGAAATGCACCCAGTGTCAATGGGGCCATCTCTTTCTCTGTGACAAGGATGGTGTTAATTTCTCAGGAGTCACGTGTGAAGTGACCAGGGGAAGAAATGCAATCAATCCACCCAGAAATTGAATCTGTAAAGGTACCTGATAATGGAATGGAAATATCACAGAATCTTCTTAGAGCTAAAGTCTGGACAACATCTATTCTGTGAGAAGAATTTTTTAAAAGAGAGGAAAGGGGAGAAGGATAAAGTGGAAATCTAATTTTGAGAAATAAGGATTAAAGGTTCCATTATTCATGCTGTTTCCACTGTATATATTGAGTTAACAACATGTGATTTTACTGGATGAAAATGTGGGCCACATGCAAGGAGAGCGTGGTGCAAATAAATCCCCACAGAGACAGTAATGAGTGAGGGTTAGTGTCTTGTCAGCGTGAGGCTGTAAACAGTCCTGGGTTTTGAGCTAGTATAATAAGTAGAGATTGTTCCTGGACTTACTGGGGAGCACAGATAGTTTCTGCCACAGGAAAAGCAAACCCCCCTGAGGAAGAGAGGTGCAGCACTGCTATGTTCCTGCTTATCGTGTTGTAATATACGAATCGTGGGCCCCAAAGTGCAAACCCCAGCAGGGGGCAAGTCTGCAAGCTCCTCAGAGTTGGCCACCTGCCTTCTTTTATTTATTTATTTATTCTTTCTACACACTGTTTTGTCAATATTTGAGAGGTAGATGTTTCTCCCCCACTACAAACCCTTCCTATCCCAAGGGTTAGGGGGTCAGGGGAAGAAAAACCAGTTAACAAGTTAAGTAAAGGAAACCCTGGAAAGCCCAGTTGTGTATCAATCTGTCGTGATGGGACAAGAACAAAAGCAGATAATAGACTGACTTCTGAGCTCTAATGAGTCCCAGTCTATGCCACCCCCACCAAGTCCACATATACCCTAAAGCTAATCACCTGTGCCTGCCTAGTGGTCACTACTTAAAAGTCTGCACATTCCCATAAGAGTGAAGGTCAAACCAGACAAGAATCATCACTGGATGCAAAATCTAGGGCAAATTTCTACGTGGGGCAAGATAATTGCATGGTCTTAAAGTGTCTCTTCACAGACTGCTTATTAGTTGCAAGGAGAAATATAGTAATTATATAATGGAGAACCAGTAAACATCTTGACCAAGTGATCAAAATTAACGTTACTAATAAAGGGAGATGCCCATCGTTTGCCTCTGGATGTGCCCCAACATCAACTAGGGAGCATGCTGGCCAAGAATGCATTCAGGTTAGCCATGGGGAAACAGCTGACAAAATGAGAAATGTTCTATCAGAAAAAAGATGGGGGCCCTGTATTCTTAAAAAATGCCAATGTCAAAAAAGACAAAGGCTGTGGAAATATTCCAGATTAAAGGAGGCTAAAGAGATATGACAACTAATTGTAATACCTGACCCCCTGACCCCAGAATGGATCTTCCATTGAGGGGGCAAAATGCTATAAAGGCCACTAGTGTGCTAATTAATAAAATTAAAACATGGACACTACCTTAGACAAAAATATTGTATCAACATTAAATTTCCTGAAGCTGATAGTTGTACAGTGATTATGTAAGAAAATATCCCTGTACTAAGAATATGCTCTGAAATATTTAGGGAGAAAGGCCACAATATAAATGTAAATTACCCTTAAATGGCTCAGGAAAAAATAGTATGAGTACACGTACATTTACATAGCTCATATTATAGAGATATAGTCATATGTAGATATGAAGAGAGGCCACAAAAAATAAAACAAATTGGGTGAAATGTTTACAATAGGTAAATATAGCTAAAGACTTCATGACGTTCTTTGTACTATTCTAATTCTTGCAAGTTTTCTGAAAATTTGAAATTATTTCCAAATAAAAAGTTTTATGTGGGGGGGAGACCAGACCGGAAGAGGAAGAGGAGACGAGAGCAGAAGAGACCAGACAAGGAAGAGGAGACCAGACAGGACAAGGAAGAGAGTGCTAAGTTCTTAATATGCAATACCTCATTCAGACCTCATGAACCATCCTATAAGATAGATATTGTTCTTTACCTTGTTTACAGATGAGGAAATAAGGCTTAGAGAAATTATGTAATCTGCCCAAGGTAACACCTGAATTCATGAACTTTAGAATCAAAACCAGGCCTAACTCCAGAGTCTCTAGTCTTGGCCATTATGCAAGTCAGATACCTTCTTTCTGCCTATATGGTTGTTCCCACAGCTTCCTCCAAAGGTGTCCTCAGGCTGGCCCTGGGGCTGAGCCACAACTGCTGTCCTGGTGGTTTCCAACCCCAGATTTTATTTTTACTGTGGATGGGGCGAGGGGCACAGTCCTGGGCTGGAGGGCAGAAATTGTCTTCTTATGTTGTTCTGTCTCTAGACACAAGAGGGTGGACTCTCAGTAGGCATCTCTTACATTAGGCCTCCCTTGCCCCATCAGTAACATGGGAAGAATAACCCTATTCCTGGCGCCTGTCAAAATTACTCTTTTTTGAGGTCATGTATGGAAGAAATCTGCATAAAGGATTAGTACTTATTAGACTATGTATAGATCTAGCCCCCAACCAAAGTTCCAGACTTAATTCCCCAAAGTTCCAAGCAAACTAGGAAAACCTCCAAAGCATCCTCACCTCCCTGCCTTTGTTCATGCCTTTCCACATATCTGAAAGGCCTCCTCATCTTCACCTACCATAATCCTACCTATCCAAAAGGGCTAGTTCATAGGCTTCCTCCTAGAAGGTGTTTGTGGACAGCTGTCCTTGAAGTGATCCATTTCTCCCACCTAATCTTTGGCCGTAAGCACTTAAGACAGGCATGTGCCTTACCATATAATTACTGATGTACAGGACATCTCCTCTTTGGAGGACATGTGTTGGTTTTTGCTTGCCTAATACCTTCTCCCCCTTTTAGTAACAGCAACTTGATTTCCCTCTGGTGAACAACCTTGCCTCACTTTTAATCCATATGATTTGGATGGGGTCAACCCCACTTCCAAATCCAGAGGTAGGCATGTGATATAGGCCTATTCGGAGTTACTATCATGGGTTCAGTGAAAGGCAGGTGACTCAATTAAAAGCATTGAGAATTACTCCTAGGATTTTTGCTAGGACCATTGGCATAAAAAGCTCTATTTTTGCTACAATTGGATGTAAACATGGAGCTGTGAGGGGCTTTCACATGGAAAAAAAAAAATTCCTGAGGATGAAGCCACCCAAGAGCAGATTATAGAAAAAGACCTAATCTGGAGGATAACATTGTTGGAAACCCTTGGATCTTATATTCCGCTATTCCTGAAACTACTAATAGAAGTAACCTGCCTAGGACAAATAAATTCTGTCCTCTGCCCACATTCTTTCTTTTCTTTAAAAAAAAAAAAAACTGTTTTTTTAATGTTAAGCTTTCAGGTCAGTATGGCATCTTCCTCACTTATTTTATTTGAATAGACTTGCAAACCAGAGGAAATTACACAGAGATGCCTTGGCATGGTTTACACAGTCATCTCCTTATTCTGAGCATACCTGTTCTACCAGAACCAAGACATCCCATACTCAAAATCCTCCTAATCTCTAACCAATAAAAGAGTGATTGAAGGCAGTCATGCCCTATACTGACAATTTTCATACATAAAATGAAACCAATAAGGTAAAACTGCATGCTGCCTTTTAAAGCCATGTATTCTTCAACATTGGGATGCTAAAACAATTTTACATTGAAAATTTCCAATTATGGTCATATGCATCTTACTCTAGTATCCCAACACAGGAATAAAGCATCTAAATAGAAGACATTCTGAAAGTATTCAATCTAAGATATACAACATAGTTTGAAAAAAAAGCCATAGTGCAAGTTGTATTACCATTGCCCTTTTATTTAACTAATAGCATTTTTAATATCTTTTCACAAATATCCCAGTGGTTGGCATTTCAGTCTAGATGCTCACTTAGAGACCAAAATGAAAATCTTGCATTTCTATCTATTTCCCTTCTTTCTGATCCTGTGATTTGACGAAGAGATTGTGATTTTCCAAAGGATAAGGCCAACTAGCCAAGAGGAGTGGGGAACTGTCCCTGGGAAGCACTCTCTCCTCACCAGCAGTTGCTTTTTTTCAGCTCTTTATTGTTGTTTAGAATGGTGGGTTTGTTAACCTGTTATAATCACCTACAATCATTAGCAACCTCAATGCTGAGAGGAAGAGCATCAAGTAGAAAGAAGATTACCTTTGGGGGACCCAGCTGAAGGCCAGGAGTGTTTCCTAGGGCTCCTCTGCCTTGCTGGGTCCTGAACACAGGTTATCCACCCACACCTGAAAGACTGTTCTGCATGTCACTTGCTTCTCAGCCACCACTTCTGCTCATCCTCTCAGCTGCCCGGCTGCCACATTTCAGGGAGCAAATGTCTGACATGCAACATTAGGTTCACCTCTCTGGACTTCTCCCTGCAGGATCTTGGTCATCTCCAGTCCTTGCTGCCTCCGCAGTTCTTCAATGCCTTCAAACAAACGGTTTTCAATATTTGTCCAACCGCTCTAGTTATTCTCAGCAGGAGAGGTGAGCCAAATAAAATACTCTGCCATGGCTGGGGTGTCAGTATAATTATTAAGTGGACAAAATAGGGTGTAAAACTTGGCCAGAGAGAAACTTGAATCTTGCTAGTAGGATAGTTACGAAAAGAATTAAAGATGAGAAGGACGTGGCTTTTATAGACAGAGAAGCAAATTTAGAGGTAGCATAAAGACTTGGATGAGTGTAGAAAGTCCATTGTTCAGCAAGTGACCATGGTGCTTTTTCCCTCACACTTTTCCTCCTCTAAAAACCAAGTGATGCTTTTTGCCCCTACTTAACTTTGCATGAGAGAAAGAGGACCTCAGTGAGTTAAAGTAGTTTTTCCAGTTGCACTGTGTGAATAATATAAATAGATACTTCACAGCATGGGAGGCTATGAGAAAGCATTTATTGAGCATCTACTACACGCCAGGCTCTGTGGAAACACTTCACATTTAATCCTTATCACAACCCTTGAAGTAGGCACCATTATTAGCTGCATTTTACAGAGGAAGAAATTGAGAAAGTAATTTGCCCAAAATTACACAACTAAGAAGTGGCAGAGCTAGGATACAAACCCAGGCAGTCTACGGTGGGTTTGATAGAGCTTTACACGCTACTTGCTTCTTGTAAAGGGAAATGCTATGTATTTTGGTCTCTGTCAGCTGGTCCCCTCCGTGTGTACTGGCCACAGCTTCCACTTGCTGCAGGCTTCCAATCCACAGACACTGCCTCTCTCTTCAACTTTCCAAAAACAAGGAAGGGACTGACATTTGACTCCTTCCCGCTGTCAGATGCTGGGATTGTCCCCTCACACTCTTTATATCCTTTAATTGTCACAGACTCCCTGTGGGGTTGGTTTTATTATCCCTATTTAATGGTTGAGGAAACAGAAGCCCAAACAGTTCAGTAGCTTGCTTTTGTTTGTCCCCAGAGCCTATAATCTTTTCACTGAGTTGTGCGAATCCACTCTCGATCTGAAAGACAAATGCTGTAGGTTAGATCTCACTAAGAAGTATTTCTGAGATGCTCTAAAATCAGTATCTCAAAAAACAAAAAAACAAAAAAAAAGAGGCTGGATCTTGAGTAGAGATAAATCCTCATGGTAAACCCTCTTTAAGAGTTTTTCTTTTGTAGATTAAAATCTTCTAAAAAAATAAATCCTGCAAAACCTAGAGATAGAGTAGTTTGACCTAAAATTTACCCAAGAAGAGGCTTTTCTATTTCTACAAACAACAGAAAACCAAAGATTGGTATAAGATGTGATACATCATACTGTCTAAACGAATGCAAGATTTGAGAAGGGTGAAATCTGAATTCCCCTGCAGGGCATGAAACTTTCCTCTCTGCCTAGTTCCCAGAGTGGCCCCAAGGCAAAGGTGGCTGCTGTGAAGCATGAGGGAGCATCTTGTATTGGTTTCACAGCTGGGGGACATCAGGGCTCCTGTCTCAGGAGATTAAGAGGAGCCTGAAAAAATGTTAAGAAATAGGAATTAAACTTTCTTTTCATGCTTGGTTACAATGAATGATGTCTAGGGACTCACTGACAAGAAAATTAAAAATCTATTTTTCATGGGTTAGTAAAAAGAATACTAATTTTCAGTCAAGTTAAGCAGGACTCAAGGGCTGGCTCTGCCTCTTACTAGCTGTGTGCCCTTGAACAATTTGCCTAACCCCTCTGTGCTTCCATTTCTCCATTGATATTACTCTCACTGGAGGATACTATGAGGAAGCAGGTGAAAGGGCCAGGGAACAACCATGCCCTCCCTTTCTTGTGCTAACCTCTGAGGTTAGGGGCCCTAGGGGCCCTAGGGCAGTAGTTCTGAAACTTCAGTATACAAAGAATCACCTAAGACGCTTTTTAAAACAAACACTCCCTTGCTGTGATGCAGCAGGTCATCAGGGAGACCGAAGACCTTTCTCCCTGCCCAAGACCTTTCTAATATCACCCTTCTTGGGGTCAAAAGCACACTTGAATTGTACCTCTCTAAACACGTGAGCCAACATTTTCTCCTTTTCTTGTTTATCTATTTGCATTGGTCAGGGCTCTGAGTAGCCCCGCTTGCTTCATTCTGGAGTGTTTCCTGTGATTTTCGGGCACACAGGGTGTACTGCCAGTTCCACAGCACCCTCCTTGTCTGGCCAGATTTATGCTGCCACCAGCTGCTTCCAGAAACCTAAATCATGCCTTAGACAGTCTGTGTAGAGGGGACCTTGAGGCAGAAAAAGTAGAATCACTCCATGGCAATTAAAGTCCTTTGAAATGACTTTCACTTCTCCTAAGTATTTTAAAGAAATATTTTACTTACCTTAATGCCTGTGAAGATTTGTTGATGTTGCTATTTAAGTAATACACATAGATGCTAGTGAAAACTAAGGGTTATTTGGATCATCAAATTCCACAAACAGAACCTATTTGCATCTTAGCCAAAGATTTTTGTTATTGTCGTTGTCTATTTGCTTACCAAAAACAGCCTGTCAGTTAACATATTCAACCTCATTTACTCACTCTTTCTTCCATTTCCTCCTAACTGACCAGAATGAAAAGAAACACTAGTGAATGCACTACATGCACAGAAGATGAGGAAGAGGAAGATGAGGAAGAGGAGGAGGGGAGTCAGGGAGAGAATGTGGCAGCATGGACTCCTCCTTACTACAAAGGCAGCGTGCAGGGTGTGTCTGTGTGTGCAGCTGCAGAACTGTTACCGATCCTACTTATGCTTCCTGATCCTCATCTTGTCTGGGGATTAAATCAATACATCGAAGCCAGCAGCACAAACCCAAAGGGACTGTGTAAAATCTTGGCTGTGGACGCGAACTCTTCAACCACTCACTTGTCAACTATCGAACAATGCACTAAAACTGTTGATTGTTCTAAGTTAACGCCATCTGATCTCTTAGTCAGCTGGTCAGCTACTATATGACGATTAACCTGATCTATGATCAGTGTCTATATCAAAGCCATAACATGTAACCAAAATGTTTGTACCCCCACAATTTCCTGAAATAAAAAAACATCGGTGTCTATAAAAGGAAATGTAGTGGCCATGACAATGAAAAAGAAATAAGCCCTTGATTAAGACTCACTTAAGTCACACGTATACAGAATCCTTCTTAAAATAACTAAGAATTTTTTTTCTCTCTCGTTCTCTGTCTTCCTACTCCCTCCTCTTTCTCTCTTCTCTCATATTCACACATGCGACTTTTCCAACAGAAATTCCTCTTGTTCCAAAATGCTAAAATCAACACCAACTACTTCTCTTTTGTTCAGCCCCAGTGCCTTCTTGTACCCATTCCTGAAATAATATCCTAAAGCAATCACTTGTTGCTGCAGGAAAAAGACATAGCATGAAAAAGAATGCGAAATGAGGACTGTGCGTCCTCTGAACTAAACCATCTATGTGTCTTAGTCAAGCACAGAGCTCCCCTAATAGCCCAGGAGGGGGAAAAAAGGAGAGCCAGCAGTTTTATATTGTCCTACATTTCCATAGACCGAAAACAAAATAAGCCACTTGTCAAGTGCACTAATTGTGTTCAGGATAACAACAACACCATACCGGTACCCTCTCACCTGCCACCCACAATTTTCCCTACCATTCCTGGCAGGCTCTGTGTTAAAATCCCATCTGTCAGGGTCACCTGTTGGAATCCCTGTGTCCCCCACGAAGGCCCATGTCTGTGGCACAGTGGGCTCTTTCCTACTGAACCTGGCTTTGATGACGTCTCTTCATCGTAAGTGCCAGACTGTCACGGTGGACTCTGGGGACCTGTTTCAAAAATTATATTTTTGCTCCTGAATTAAAGGATTGCATTTCCCCTGAAGGCCAGCTATTGGCTGACTCCAGTGCCAAGAAGACACTCTTCGAAGTGCACTCCCGTGTTTCTTTACATCGTCGCTAATCCTCTGGCTGAGCACCAGCCAGGAAGTCTCACTGGGGGCTTGTTTGCTAACTCACAGGGCAGGACTCTGGTGTCTGCTCTGCTCTGCTCAGGAGTACCTCGAAAACCAAAGAATACACAGAGTTCTTCAAACAACGGCAGCTTCCACATCAAAGGGAAGCAAGTGTCGTTTACTGAAGCTGACAGAAGCCTCCAGTCATTCGAGGTCTCATCCCAGGCAGAATAAACAAGATGTGGCTCCCATCCCGCATTCCTCTGTCCCTCACCCTCGTGCAGACTCTACTCCAGTCTGGTCTGTAGCATGCTGGCCCTGCCCTTGGCCCCGTATCCCATGCCCCAGGTATTGGGTATCAGCTGCAGACCCCTTCTCCACAGCCCTCCGTGAGAACATTCAGAACAGCCGCCTGCTCCAGGGACTCGCCATCGGGATACAACATGGCTAATGCATTTCATTCGAAGGTAGCAAATTGGGAGCCAACAAGTCCAGCCAAATCAGAGTGGCCAGAGAGATTATTTTAAGACCATGCAGTGTTTTCAAAAATTCTGAATTATCAACATTTTTAAATCAGGATATTTCATATATTAATCTTTTTAAAAAATAAGGCAAATTGGCTGACAGAACCCTGGTCCCCCACACTTACCAGGGCCGAGCCACGGCCGGCCCACAGGGGAGGCGGGGGCTCACGCTCCTGTCCAGCGCCCCCCCTCGCCCCCCAGGCAGCAGCCATGTGCAAGCCACTGGCCTGGCCCCCGAGGCGCTGTGTTTGCAACCATGAATTAATCAGATCTATAACACATTAACACAGATTAGTTTATTTGGCACCTCTCCCAGGTAACATCTTAACCCAGTTAAAATGCCTGTCTACAGAAGATTCCTAAGAAGTGATTCTAATGAAATCTGATAATAGGAAGGTCAATGGGGGAAAATATTCTAGCTTCCGGAGGCTTTTCAGCACCCTCTTAATTTCTGGAAAGTTGGTTGCTTGCCACGTTTTCAACATAGGACCCACTTTGTGCTATCTGGTTGATTTGTTCAAATTAGTTCCACTTGAGGACTAAAAATAGAGAACATAGAGAAACCTTAAATGCTTTTTGAAACAAAGTAGACTGAGCATAATTAAATACAAAATTTTGAGACGGACTTGAAAATAAACTCAGGCCCAGGGCCTAAAAGAAATCATGATATTTTATGTGTATCTTTCCTCTGTTTTCTTCTTCTGATTGGTTTTTACAGGAATCAGTATTCACAAGATAACTCAAAGATGTTGTCTTCAGGCAAATGTTGTGTTGTTTTCAGCTAAGAAAAAAAAATCTGGGAGGGCCAGTAGTTATCAGAATGTCAATCATTCAGTTCAAAGTGCAGACAGCCAGTGTAACATTTTCGGGGTAAGGAGAACTTTGAAAATTATTTTGGGAAAGAAATTATGAGGCTACCATTTTATACTTTGCTTGTTAAAATAAGAGTTTGGTTGGGTGGGTCTATTTATTCAACAAATACACAGAGAGAGAATGATAAATATAGATACAGATATTTTACTTATATAGGAAATGCAAGTCCTACTTTAGAATGTAAATTCTCTGAGGACACAGTCTACCCAATTCTTTTTGTGTCCCTACAAGTCCCCAACCCAGAACTCTACATCCCAGGAGCACCTTTAAATACTTGTTGCCTGACTGTGTACATGAAGCCATGCTTCTCAGCCTATTATGCTATAGCTTGTCCTATTTTACCTGAAGGACTTTTCCAATTAGAATGTTATAATCCGAAGTTAATCAGGCAGAACATTCATAATACTGTCTATAATTTTTGCCAGGAAAAAAATGTATTTATTCTAGACATTAGTTTCTTTTTTTCATCTCTCTACCTTTTACAGCTCTATAGCATTGAGTTTTTTAAATTACAGACAAAATGTTAAAACACAATTATAAAAATGCTACAGAATACTTTTCATAAAAATTCTTAGAAAGGCATTCTTGACTGTTTAAAAATATCTCTTTTTTTTTTAAATCTTTGACTTGGGTAAAAACTTCATCGATCCAGACACTCAATTTAACAGATATTTTTTGTAATTTTATCCAAAATAAGCAATGACAACAATAAAAATTGTTTATTGGAAATATAATGTTTAAAAAGGATTACTAATTCAATTTTTACACCCTCTACAGACAGCTATGGGACTATATAAAGAGCATTTGTGATCATAACAGAGACCTTAAAGCATTGAAAAATAATAAAATCTTAGAGAATACCAGAAATTTAGAGATTGTCTAGTCTAGCACCTGCATTTAATGGAGGAGGAAGCCCAGGCAGAAGTGCATTGTCTGCAAAGTTACATCTCTTCTTGGAAGCAAACCAGAGATAACTTTTGGTCTGGTACACTCCCCGGCATTCCAGGCATCATGTCCTTAATTAGCAAGTGAAGATTCAACCACGTTGAATACTTTGCATCAAATTAATGTGATCAAGAGAGTTAATAAAGCAAATATCCCACCAGCTCCCACGAACTACAATCCTTTAAGTCTTTCTGATAATAAGAATGCATTGACTGTACCCAGTGGCCTTTTAGAAAGATGAGCACTTGTATATTCAATTGGTATTCATTACCACATTTACCAGCATGTGCATGAGCCCCAGAATAGGAGCCGAAAGAATGAAAGAAATAGAAAATTTCTCCCCACACCTCTAGAAGCATACACTCTCTTAGGGGAGACAAGAAGTAAATGTGCAAAATACCTAACAGACTATGCAAAGAATCACACCAAATCATTGGTGGGGCAAGGAGCAAGAGCAAATATGGACAGGAGGCATCAAAAAGTGCCTTTTAAAGAACCTGATGCATGGACTAAGTTCAGTTAAACTGTTAAAGAGAGGGAAGGGAGAGGAGGGGAGGGGGAATCAGGCCTTCAAAAGACAGCCCCACTGCAGTAAAATATCTTTGACTAATATGCTTTGCCCTTAAATTCATTGCTGTAAACGACTGCAGGTTCTTGAAAGAACCCAAAATCACCCCCAACCTGGAACCCTGGTAGTTCCTGGCACTCATAGTTCTCCTCCTTCCTGTGCATATCCAAGAAAGCAACATCATTTTAGCATCTTTTTGCACCATGTCTCTGTATTATACTTCCATAGGGCATAGAACTATGGGAAGACTTTAGTGTTTCTGGTAAGATTTAGTCCCCAGATCCAAATTAACGTCCCTGGTTATAGAGAAATGTTCAGCGCCCTAGGCGGAGGGAGGATTAATTTGCAAAGGATCGCCTCCCCGGAAAGTCTCATTGGTCCCTCTATACAGGTACAGGATCTGTCACCTCCACTCTGCTGTCAGGACAACTTTATGCCAGCTCCACAGCAAAGGAAAATAGCCACTACTTAGTGATATCTGACCATGGGACGAGCCAATATATACACAAGCTCACTTTATCCTCAAAGTAGCACTACAAGGTGGATATTGGCACCCTCAATTATCACCTATAAACGAAGACCACCTATGAACAAAGGCTTTTATAGCTTCCATATGTCCAGGCTTGCACCAAAAGTTAGTGTTAGCCGAATGTGTAGTCAAGTGCGCTGAGCACCAAAGCCCATGCTTTGCTCACGCATTCCTGCCTCCCTGGGGGATCACTCAGGTAAAAATTAAGCAGGAACAAGATATATTCCTTTTTATTGGAGCTCTAGCTCTTCACTAAAGCTAATGGGGGTCAGTGTCGATGAGTGACTAAGTAATTCAGGAAGAGAGAGTCCTGCTGATTACAGGGTGACAGCTGGACCCAAGGAAAGTTTGGCAAATTGTGAACTCCTGATGGTGAGGGCCAAGTCATCATTCTATCCCCTGCATACTCAGGACAGTGTCTTTCTCAATAATAAATTTTCTCCCAAAATCTCCTTCATAGTTTACTTATTTTATCCATACTATCCTTTTGATGTTCCTTTATTTCTTTTTTTGTTCCTGGAATGGCACAATATGGTGGTAACTTGCTAAAATTTGATTTCAAGACCATTGCTACAAAGGGTCCTATCCGGCAATATGTATGCTGCAAATTAGTGCACCCAGCAATTCCTGGTATAGTAAAAGCCTGAGGTGGAATAAGGCACACCCCCAGTCATTTGTAGAGACTATCACAAACAAAATGTTCTTTCTTTCCTTGGCATAGATCTTTGAATTTGAGATGGATTCTGGTTCAAGCTTTCTTGGCCATGCCCAATAATCACCAGGCAGGCCAAAGGGCACTAGAGTATGTCCCGATATTAGATCAACCACCTCCTAAGAAAGAGGAGACTGTCATCAAAACAAATTTTTGCTTATTTTGCAAACTTTTAGATTATTAATAATCTTTTCTTTTCTCCAAAGTTCATCACAAAGAAATGAAAATCCAGCTATCATGAAAGGGATAACAATAACATACCACCAGATTTAAAAACATTTTTAAAGAAATAACAATTTACAGTTTAACTTTCCACATAGATATGTATACACATATATATATAAACTTACAAAACTATAATACAAATTTTGGCCATAAACTGTGCTCTCTTTAATGTTTCTAACAATCTGCTCATAAAATCTCTAAAGACTGAGACCCCATGTAGAAACAGTTACTGCTATTTCAGATTCGACCTGTAATAAAGTTAATCGGGCACACATTTAACAACATACATGTGGTAATTGTTACGGCACTGAATAGTAATTAGACATTAAGACTAAATGGTTCACATAAATTATAGAAAAATGGAAAAGTCACATTATCACTTTCTCTATACCACTGGTTCCCAAATGCCTATCTGCAGACCACCTGTATCCAAATCATCTGGAGAGCTTTTTGAAATTATAAATCCCTGCCCCACCTCTCACCAAGGGTCAGATTCGGTCGATCTGGCATGTAAGGAAGCTTTGCACCACACCAAGGATCTCAAGTTCAAATGCTTTCAAAAGCGAGAATGTTTGCGTATAGGATAATGTAGGTGTGTGTATAAGAAAATAACTATTCCATCCAAAGGCATACACATTGAGAACCTTTTTTACTTCTGTGAGCCACCTCTGCCACCCCTTCCCCCACCATGCCCCCATGGTAATCACATCTGTGTGCTGAATTGAGGCTGACGGGCTGAAACCTCAGTGGACTGCACCATACTGCAAAAATCTTAAGGGTCTGCTTTTGTTGGCACATTAAGCAGAAATGGCACACAAAAGTATTTCCTGCTGGATGTGGCTGTGCCCTTCATACACTATAGCTAGTGCCAAGTCATTGTTAACTACACACCTCAGTCATTTCTTCTTTCAGTAAATTTTTATTGGGCACCTAATATGTGCCAGGCACTTGCCTTAGCACTGAAAAGAGAAAATTGACTTAGACAAGTAGCTCACATTTTGGAGGGTTGTATTTCAAAATGATTCTGATGGCCAGAATGGCATCACAATATTCCCTTAAATCCAAGTGTAAAAACTGATTCCTCATTGTCCAAGTTCTGGGGAAATAGATCTCTAGGAGAATATATTTTGAGACAGTGCTCCCCCACCTCCCACATCGCAGTACTGCTACAGAGGACAGGCCGACATCTGAAGCTCTGAAATTCTGAAGCAGACATTACCTCATGTTACATGGCTTTCTTGTTCAGGGTGGCTCCAAGAGAAATGGGGCTTCCAGGACATTCCATCCTGCCAGCAACTTGGTGATGTATTTGAAATGGCCCATTTCTGGGGTTCTCTAATGAGTGACATTTATAAGGTGTCCTTCTCTTCCTTGAATCAAAAGATATTGAGATTTCTTTTCTCTTACACTCCACCAGTCCTTGCTTAGTGTTTATATGGCCAAAATCATGAGCAAGTCACTCAATTCCATTCCTGCACTCACTATTTCGCTACTGAAATACAAACTCCCCTGGGTAATTCCAGGCAATTTCTTTACCCAGAGATCATCTCTGGCCACAGAGCAGCTCAGCTGCAACCCACGCTGTGTGCGCTGCATAATACTGTAACATTTTCAGAGTCAGGGAAGATTTATTCAGTGATCAACTGCTTCAGCATCCTGAATCACTCCAGAGACAGTCTGTTAAAGAGGGGACCTTGAGGGAACTGAAAATGTAAGCAAGGAGTGAAATAATCCTCTCCTTCTCTTAACCCCTTAAGTCCCTATGAGGAAATAGCGTAAGCTTTTTCTATGCATCGGGAAAAATGTCTAGAAGTAAGTCCCTCAAAATACTGAGAGTGCTAATCTGTAGAAGGTGAAATGCAGAGTGGTTTTTATTACAGTCTCTTTTATTTGCTGATTTATGTTTTCTATAATTAACTTTAATTCTTTAATAAGAAAAATATTTTAAAATGCATAGTTGTATATTATTCTTCAAAAAGAACTTTCAAGAAAAAAAGTATCATCAGTTGTCGCAGGAACTAGCTCAGACTTTGGAAGACCAGTATGCTGTTCACCCAAAAAGATAGGGGGATTAAATATAATCAGAAAGAAAAGGCTTACAGAGTTTTTAATATTCGAAATCAATACAAGCAAGGAATTGCCAATAATTTTCACTTAACACCACCCACTAGGCAAAGCTATTCAACTTATCCCAAGTTGCTTAGAAATTCATAACTAAAGATATCCCAGGAATGTGAAAAAACTAGAATGTCATGTATGTAACTCACTAAGACCCTTCAAAATGAATATCTAATCTACCCTGTGAAGTCTACAGTAGAAATGGGCATACGCAGCCTTGTTACTAATTGAATAAAACCCAAAGTGGCAAGTGATAGAGTTCTCCACGTGCCCTAGTCTGTCCACTTTGGGAACACAGACAGTTTCCTGGAGGAAAGAAAGTGCCAGCCACACTTGGATGATCACTGAACTCAAGATCAAGGTGAAATACAGCTATTATAGGTACAGACACATCTTTCTTCTGATGCTCTACATTCAGGCTGTATCTGTGTACACAACCACTTTGATATAGAATTCAACTTTTTAGAGAAAACAAATTTACTCAGTAAGCCAGCTGAGGCATTTGTTTACTTGGTGGCAGAATTTTTAACCTTTTTGTCATTTGACCTCACATGTACACAGCCAAGAGCAAAATGCCTGAGAAAGTGTAGCTTAGAATGAACACCAGAGAAAACCACCACTAATAGACCAGGTGGGCAGATGGCAAGCAGAGAATATTCTGGACAAAGGCCACCCAATTGACTAAGGGGTGGGGTGGATTTCAGATGGTGATAAACTCTATAAATAACAGATAGAATCAGACAGACATGCTATGCAAAACCACTCAATATTAAACAACATCCTTGTCAGGAAACAGCCATTCACAAATTGTGGACTTTGTTTAAACTTTGAATATCAAGGATGATCATTTGTTGTTTTAAGTTAAGAAAAGTCTCACCATTAAAAAAAACACACACACAGATTGAGCCTGGATTCCTATTATGACTGCAATTAAATGTAAATCTATTTATGGAAATTCAAATTAATTATTTTCATGACGTAAGAAAAGCAGAAATAACTGACTTGCTTTGATTATATAGAATAAAAAGCATTCTGTTTAATTAATTTGTCAATCGTTTTTTTACTAGGTGGACATTAGCCAGTGTTTGGTCTTTAATTATGATGTGTACAATCAACTCACCCAGAAAGATAAAAATACTGATGTCAAATCTTAAATTTTTTTCTGTCAGTAATTGTGAGAAAGAAAATAAAAGAAAGACTTGAAATTAATAAGAAAAAGAACCAGACAGACAGACAAGGGGAGAGATCATTATTTCCATAGAATTATTTTACTTTGACAGAGTATACACTTTTCTCAGTGCAATTTGCTCTTTAACCGTCCTGTGAACCTCCCTTCCTGTGATGAGCATACTGTGCTGTATCTCCTGATCTCGACAGATGCATCAAGGACGACACTCAAAAATCAATGTGCCCTCTGAAATAGGATAAAATGAAGATTTTAAAGCTAGATACTTACATTTATGTGGTTTTAGATTTTTTTAAAATCCCTTTAAAGGAATGTTTCACCAATGTTATGTTATTTTCTGTTTTTCTAATCACATCCCGTAATGAATTTGAGGACCAATTCAAGATTAAGTTTTTTAAAAAATGAAAGAAAAAAACAGAAAGAGAGAAGGACGATATTACTTAAGAAAAGTGCACACAGAGAACAGCTCCCTACCATTCCACCATTCCAACTTCCATCAAGCAGTAACAATGAAATATCTGCCAGAATAATCTACACCTTTCTCGTCAATCGTCAAAGACCATCAATGACGAGAATAAACTGATTAGCTCACTGCTTCATGTGTGTGCTCTCTCTCTCTCACACACACACGCACACATACACAATTGAGAGATGTCACCATGAACAATCCCAAAGGATATGCATTTATTCATTTCTAAATGCTATGCAATTTCATTTTAAGTACAATTAAATATGTATTTGCATTAATGAATATATACTGTTGCGTGATGTGTACAAGCCAGAGCAACTCTGCAGAGGTTTGTAGCCAAATGATTTGATTCTATTAAATCAGATCAAATATACCCCCTGAAAGACACTCGTGATTTTCTAGATCTTCTATAAATTTCCTATTAATTAGGATATTAATAGGGTATTTTTCTTGGTTTTTTTTCTTACTTCTTATCCAAAATAAGAATTGATTTTGAACACACATATTTCTTATATTTACTAAGGTGTGATTTTTAACTTCTATATAATCAAGTTGGTAAAGAATGCATCATTTTGTCAGCTTTAACAAATATTTATATTTTACAATATTTCCTCTCCTTTCCATTAGCCCATTTGGCAACCATTTCATCAGCAACAACACACAGGCAATTGAAACTCCTCTAAGCATTGTCCTTAACCAAGACACATTGCAACATTTCATCACCGTTAGGGTGGCAGCATTGGGTGACCTGTGGCATAGCCCTCAGTGAAGTGAAAACCATTTCACTAGCTGTCTTTTCAACTGTGACAGGCCTTAGTCAAAAAACCAGAGAGTGTGACCTGCCAATCACAGGAGTGAGAGGCCCGAGGGCCATATGTCACACGAATCTACAGCCTCTTCTGACTTGTGGTGTAAGTAATTCCCAGTGAGCAGGCTTCCCTCACCCATGAGCTGCAGAAATAAGAGCTTTTCCATCTACACTTGTAACTTGTTTGGTCATCGAGTTGGGTGACTTCAATGTGAAAATTATTTCCTTTGTGGTATCTGTCATTGGTTGAGATATGCTATTATTGGTCTGCTGGGTCCACAATTCCCCAGAAAAGATCACTGATCCAAACCTGAGAGAGTAGCAGAATCTGTATGTGGCCCTGGTAAGGATTTGCCCATCACCACACTCCAGGAAATGTGGCCTTGGGGCAGGGACTGCATTTCTCCTCAAAAGGAAATCAGTCTGTCAGGTTGCTAGAGCTGTATAGAGTATCACAGACTCTTATCACCACCATCTCAGCTGCCAGCTCCAAGCCTCAAATGAGAAAATGAGGTAAAAATACTTAAATGTAAAAGTTACTACACACATTATTATGGTCTTTACTAACAGTGATAATATCAGACTCTTCCCCTTTGCAAACTGGTACCTGGTACACTTTTGGCAAACTGTCCTACAGGATAAAGGTGCTTGGATTTAGAGAGAACTTTGGCCTTCACAGCCCAAAGGATTTTGGGAGAGCTGTTTCCTATGTGGCCTAATATTCTTCCCCTATACTCATTCCTCAAGCTGTCTCTCTAAAACAATGTGTCAGAATCACCTGGAAGGCTTGTAAAACACAGATTGCTGGGACCCCCCACCCAAAGGAGTTTCTGATTCAGTAGATCCAGGGTCAGGCCTGAGAACTCCATTTCTAACACGTTCCAAAGTGATGCTGATGTTGCTGGCCTTGGGACCACTCTTGAAGTATCATAGCTATAAATAGAGAGAGCTTCATTTAGAATATTAAAAGTGGCTTAGGAGAAGTAAAAATAATTCATTATATGGAAAAAATGTGGGTGATGAGAAAAGAGGGGACACCAAACGGTGGTATTAAAGAATTCCTAGGCTGTCATATATACAGCTCATTGAGTTTTAATCTCATTTAGGGGTGAGTTAACTGAGCCTCTGATGATTAGATCATTTACTGGTGTCATGGACTGGTCCATCAATAATAGAACTAGAACCAAAATTCAGTTCTCCTCTATTCTAACCAGATGCTTTCCATTTGCCAGCAGTTAAAATACAGAGATTTCCTGTCTTGGGGAAAGGATTGTCACTATTTTTGACAGGAAAAGAGATCTCTTACATGATCTTTTTAAGGAAAAGTAATGCTCAGATGATCTTTTTAAGGAAAAGTAATGCTCAGATAACCCACTCCAGTCACTTGCACTGAAATGGAAGGACAGAAGAGGAAGCATCATGAAATAAAATACAATTCAGTCATGCACTCATAGGTTTTCAAGGAACAGCAAATTTACTAACCAGGTGTGGTGACTTCGTAGTTGACCTGGCATTGATTTTTAAACTCTCTACTCAGTGTCTTGACTTCACTACCCAGGAGGTTCTGGAGTAGCACAATTTCCTGTTTGCTTTTTAACAGCATCTGCTTTCAGCATGCATTCCAGTTTTACTTGTGCCTGGCAGAGACTGAGCTTACACTTGCCCTGGAAGCATGGGCCAGCTCCCAGGACAGAATGGAAAATCTCCACTGTCTTTTTAGAAACATCTCCACGTTAGAACTGTCCGATAAACTGACCAGCTGCCACCCACTGCTGTTTAATCCTCCCTATTCTGGCCTGAGAGCATAGAATCTTCCCTCTCCGGTTTCTTGTGAAGCTTCTGAAGTCCTCTTCAGAGCTGAGAGCTCGGGAATGGATAGCCAATATGCTTAGCTCTCATTGTGGAGGAAATAAATGTACATGAATTTGTTTTGAATTTGAAAAAAATTAGAAGGCATGGGGATATTCCTAGCAGTGTTAATTTAGTTGGGCTATTATAGTCCAGTGCCTTAGATATAATAGACCCTTGATAAGTGTATTCTGAATTGGTTGAATTCTAATGACATACTCGGTTTAGGTATTACTTTTCTCAAGAGCTAACATAACCCAACGCTTCATTTCCTCATCTGAAAGAAGGAAACAAGAATAAGCCACAGATATGATATGGAGATGTGGTGAATTTATTCAATACTCGGAATGAATTTCTTCCTGGTAGAATACACAGATAGATTTCAGGTAAAGTAAAATACTGTCTATATTAGTGGTGAGATAGTTCTAGAAAGATCTAGAAATAGTACGTTTACACATCTCCAATTTAGTCACCAGTAACAGTAATGAAAGCAATAATGCTGCCAGACTATTGTTTGGTTAGCATAAATTTGCTATAGAGTTGTTTATCTTTGCCTCACTTGGCATTCCCCAGCAGCAGAAGTTTTGAACTCTAACCTTTCTTTTAATTCACTATTGGTCTTAGGAAAGGTAGGAAAATAAGGACGGGAGCAGTGATATCCTGTTAAATGTTGAACAACCAGCTCTTTGGGGAGGCAGTGCCCTGATTTGTAATGTTTGTCAATTTCTGTGGTGTAAATACTCCACCATGGTCGATTTAAAGCTGCCAACAGTTTAACAACTGATTTGCAAAATTCCTGACAAAAATTGGCTCTCATGAGCTGCTACAGACTGGCACCAGTGCAACACTGGATAGGGAAGAAATCACATGTGGCAAAATTATCCCATACTGACAGGATTTTTCCCACCCTATAGGAAAAAAAAAAATGTTGGCATGGTAGGAGGAAAAAAAACCAACTATTTTAAGAGTCAGGTAACATGAAATATAGTTATTTGCTGATAACCAGATAGGTAAATAGGTCAGTAACATGAAGAACCAACTAAGCAGATACCAACTCAGAGTAACTGGAGCTATAATAAGGCTCAGAGGTTATTTCACAAAGACTAAAGAGAAGTCTCAGTTGGCTGTTGTAATATTGGCATATATTGGTCTAAAGGTAGGCATTTCAGACTTCTGATTCCATGATTCGACAACCTAGTATAGCACTTTAAACTACCAAGCACAGTATGATTCTGTGAGCTCTGTTACCAAGATCTGAAGGGGCAGTATGCTTTTACAAAAAATGCCCTGACCCTGACCTGGGATTGGAAAACCCAAAATAGAGTCCTGGTCCCTCTACTGGATGACTTTAGGAAAATCATGTATCTTTTGCCTTATCTATAAAGTAAATAATCCCCCTAAGTTCCCTTCTGGCTCTAAAATGCTGAGCTTCTAAGTGAAAAAATTTTTTAATCACTTCAGTTGTTTTGAGTTTAAAATTATGCGGAAATAAAAACCTGCTTGAATTACAACACACACGTCATTAGGGTTATCACACTGGGGCTGAGCACAGCACTCGGGCAGAGTTGCCAGTGAGAACCAGAGTGGGGAGGGCAGTGCAGAAAGAGCACAACACGCCAGCTTGTTGCCTGTTAATGATCTCAGTAACGGAGAGTTGGAATTTGCTCCTGAACTTCTCCACACCCAGCCCACCATAGCCCCTGCTATGGCCTGAGTACACAAGCGCCACCCCCTCCCCAGAGTACATAGATCACGTCTAAGACAGCCTTGCTATGTAAGGTCCACACGGGTTCCTTATCAGTGTAGACAAGTGTCCTCCTTGGCGTGAAGTGTTAATTTTACAAGATGAGCTGTGATAAACCTTTTCTTACTTCAACCAGAAATTGAAATTATTAAAGATTCAGTTCTGGGCCTGTTGCAAATAACACTGTTCTCTACTCGTTATGTGATCCATTCTTGAACCTGCTGTGAAGTTTTCCAACTAATAAATTGTGTGTGTGTGTGTGTGTGTGCATGCACATGCACGCACACAAGATACATATATATAACAGAGAGAGAGAGAGAGAAATTGGGGGGCAGGGTCCAGACAGGGTATGGAGAGCTGATGCCATGAGCCTGAGAGTCTGTGTGTATACAGACATAGTTCACAGAAAAGTGACCAGCAAATGAGTTTAAAAGAACATGGGGATCAGAATTTTAGATTTTAGATGTTTAGATTCAAAACATCAATTTTAATCTAGAGTCCCTCAGGTATTACTAATTTGTGAATTAAAACTGTAATGATTGAAGGTTGATGTAATAATATTTTGGTCTCCCTGATTCAACGCATAGCAATCAAATCTTGAATTTATACTTCTAAAACAATGAAAATCGACACTGTATCCAGCATAATTATCAAGATTATGCTCTAGCAGCCTCTGTGAAACCACGAAAGAAGGCAGTATATCAGCACACCGTGAGTGAGAGGAGTTCGGGGGGCAGAAGATACAGCCTCCAAATAAAAGGAAAGACTGCAAACTAAAAAGTAAGCTTTCAGAACTATTTGCAATGCATGAGTTTCCTGGAACAAGAAAAACCTAGCTTTGAGTCTTTGTGATTATTAATTTTTTTAAGGAAAAAAAAGAACTTTATTTAAATCAGGCCCTTAGCAGGTTGGCTGAGCTCACGGAAGCCTCACTCGGCCTGCAGATGTCTGTCTGAGCTGCCACATGGCAGGAACTAGCCCTGGGGGTCTCAAGAGCCCAGCACAGGACCCAAAACTTCTTATTTTGGTGCTGGTTCCAAAATTCCCCGTCCCTTTCCAATTCATTACAAACGCCTATTGTTTGCCATATTTATCTGCCATCACTGCTGTTTGTTAGCAAATGGAAAGAGAACTGCCAGGACTAAATTTCAGCCTGCCCTCAGAATAGTGCAAAGGCGCTACAGGAATTGCACGACAGATGGTCTTTGAATGATATACAGAACCTCTGCCCTTGGGCCCGCTTTGGAGGAGCTGTTTTGGATTGTTGCTCGTAAGAGTGGGAGGTTGTTGTGTGATATGTGATTATTCCATAATAATTTTAATTATTTTGCCTGTTTTCAAACAATAGTCCCAGGCTTTTTTAATTTTTACACTCACTGAGTTGTGACACGAGCATTCTTTTCTCTATGTTAGCAGGGATTAAAATCAAGCCCTGTATCCCTTCCCATTTTTCAAATAATCCATGTTTAAATAAATTACCTCGGTCTGGAAAACCAAGTTACGTGGCGTCCTCCTGGCATACACACTAGCAAGGAAAAAAATTCCTTATTGTGGTGTCTGGTTTGAGATTGTCACAGTAACAAGTTTCGAGAAAAGCCTGCTCTTTGCCTCTTTGGAGCAAGGCTCTGGCTAAGGGAGCTTCATTTACATGCATGTGGGGATCCCATCGGATCTGCTCAAAGGTACAGTCCGAGGCAGCTAGACGGCATCCGATGTGCATGTAAATGAAGCTCCCAAAGTGGAGTGTAGGCTTCCGGAGAGACGTGGAAAACATGCCATCCCTGTCTCATCCAAATCCAGTAGAAACTTCTGAATGTTTTCTAAAGCAGCAGGAGCCAACGAGAAGCAGATGCTAAACTTTCAAGGCATCTGAATACATTTCTCTTTACCAGATAGATTTATTGGCTGAGCACAGGCAGAAGAGGTTTGGGGTCCAAACCTAAGCTTTTTGTTTCTTGGCCCAGTGAGCCAGGGGACGACAACTTGCACGTCCTGATGGTTCCAGGCCCCGGCAGTCTCTGGAGGCCAGCAGCAGCTTCCAGCTCTCACCACCCTGGGAATTCTCAGGCCACCAGGGACTGTATAAAAATATAAAATCTACAGTGACTCTAAACCACAGAAGACTCTGGGAGTGAGTTAATATTCATAAGATGGCCTTTTTATCAAATAGAAGAATATGTGGCTTTCCCTGGAGTTTTTTGCTTATGAGATTCTCCCCTACACCTGAATTTTGTGTCCCCAAATAGGCCTGTGGTTCCAGTTCTACATCGGCAAGCCTAATCAGGCTTTGGATAATTTCCCAGCTGACTGGTCTAGCACCTTGGTAATAAGAAAGACATTCTGCTTCTCCTTAGTCTTCAGCTAAGTGATAGAGGACTCTGGTGAGTGGGTTTACTAGAAAAGAGAAAAAACAAAACTCTGACCCTGTTATTTGATAGAGAAATCCCCCATGGAGTCTTAAGTACTTCCCAACAACTGTGGTTTTAATCCAATAACAGCAGCTCCTCTAACACAGAGAAACCCAACTCACACAGCAGTTAATACCCAAATGAAATTCAGATAACTCCCACTGTGTTGACAAAAAGGATTGGGGAAATGTCCTCTGCTCCTTCCCAAGAAGACGTGCCTTTGGTGAGATCCCGCCAGCCTACTCTCCCAGAAAATAGCCACGCTGCTTCCTCCCAGCAAGTGCCGGTGTGCAGAGATTTCTGGTTACAGAGAGCACAAATTCTCAGAGAAAACATATAAATTAATGTTTAGCACCTCAAGGAGCCAAAACTACTTATCTTTCAAACCATGGAGGATACACCTAAGGAGAACTTGCCCGGCTTGCTGGGGTGTAATGGCTTTTGTAAGAATGCTGTTGCCGAAAATTTTCATTAAGGTGTATGATTGTAACAACAGCTCTAAACTGTATCAGCTATCATAAACACTGGAGAACTGTGTTCTCAACCTATCTGAAATAGTGAGACCCCCCACTTTAAATGTATTTATATATTGTAATCAGGTTCCCATATAGGTCATTAAGTTCTTATATAGGTCAGGCCCTTATACAAGGCACTTTATATACATTATCTCTACTCTTTACAACCACCAGAAAGGTATTTATTGTATTCATTATATAATTTGAATGAGGGAAAAAGAGTCTCATGTTGATTAAATGACTTAACAAAGGTCACATACAATAAATAGCTGAGTCAGCATGTGAAACCATATTTTTTTAATTCCAAGGGCCATATTCTTTTCATTGATGTATGCATGTATGGGGCTGGGAGGTGGAGCAAGGGGAAGACATTCACGTATGGCACATTACCTTATGAAAACAAATGAAAATTTCAGCATATTTTGGACTCTTGAGGGAGGAGACAATGCATATCCTCAGTGTCTGACATGTTGTGAATTCTCAACAAATACTTACTAACTAGAATATTCCTTCATAGGTATACGATTGACAAGTGATTGTTAGTCTTAATCACGTAGGCTTTACCTGCTAATTCTTGGCCATTTCACATGATGTTTACCTTGTCTGGACCTAAATTCTGGAAAGTCTCCCTGGTTGGGCAAAAATGATTCAGCCAACTCAAGTTCACATGGACAAATTCCAGGTGAGAAGTACTGTCAGTACCTACTCCTGAAATGAATTCAACAAGTATGTAATAGATACCCATTGAGGGCCTACAACCAACTGTACCCAAACTCATTTCTTTTGACAAAGAAACATGGTAAAAAAAAAAAATACAGTCACGTGTCACTTAACAATGGGGATACATTCTGAGAAATGCATCGTTAGGCAATTTTTTTTATTTCAGCATATTATGGGAGTACAAATGTTTAGGTTACATATATTGCCTTTGTGCCACCTGGGTCAGACCTTCAAGCATGTCCATCCCCCAGATGGTGCACGCCGCACCCATTAGGTGTGAACATACCCATCCCCTCCTCCCTCCTCCTATCTGCCTGACACCTAATGAATGTTATTACTATATGTGCACTTAAGTGTTGATTGGTTAATACCAATCTGTAGGCAATTTCATTGTTGTTCAAACATCATAGAATGTACTTTCACAAACCTAGATGCTATAGCCTACTACATACCTAGGCTGTGTGGCATAGCCTATTGCTCCTAGGCTATAAATCTGTTCAGTACGTTACTGTACTGAATACTGCAGCCAAATGTAACACAATGGGAAGGTGTATATGGGTATCTAAATATATCTAAACATAAAAAGGTACAGTAAAAACAAGGTGTTACAATCATTATAATCTTACAGGACCATTGTCATATATATGCAGTCCACTGTTGACCAAGACATCATCATGTGGCATATGACTATAAATAAAATAAAACAAAAACAACCTCTCTTAACCACAGAGAGTTCTGATAACCTGACTGACCAAAAAAAAAAAAAAGAACAATATTTTATTTGTTGACTATAAAAAAGGATAAGGAGCAAATGATTCTACAAATACTCAGCTGCATCTTGTGTTTTATAAATAAATTCTCCCATGCCTTTGTATCTAATTCACATGACTTAGAAAATAATGCTGTTTTAATAAAAACAGACAAAAGAAATATGATTATTTGCTTCAAGACAACCACTGGAAGATTCCATTCAAGATCAAAAAATAAATAGCCTAGGTCAACAGCAAGATGAGTATCATTGAAATATGTACATATTTAAAAGAACAGCTACACTCAAATGTTAGCTATTTTGTCACATTTCCTGAGAGCCCTTTTTTTTAACATCAGCAGTCAAAAGAGTGGCACTCTGTCAGGACCCCAAGACCTCTATGGATGGCAATTTTAACAGTTAAAAGATTGCACAAATTGCTTTTATTCTGACCCACATGTGAATTAGGCTCAAGCATAAAAGAAAAATAAATGAGAATTAGAGGGCAACTCACAGAGTGGCATTCCAGTTGGGGAGAAAATACCACCATTAGGTCCCAAATGTAATTTATGAATACAGTATTTGAATTTTCTAATTGTTTCCACAGAAAAAAATGAGGCTAATGGAATTACATTGGAACCAGTCACTTAATCATATACAAATTTGCTGACCAATGTCTCCGTACATCCAGTCCCAAGCTCCTGCTCATATCTGTAACCTTGCCAAACTTTGAGTCCTGTAAGAGAACGCTTTCTCCTGTTGTTTTTTTTTTTTTTTTTTAACCCATGGGTAGGAATGGAAGAGGCTGGTGATTCCAAGTACTCCATGTTTCGTAGTCAAATAGAATCAATTTGACACAGCTGCCAGGGACATACGAAGTAGGAAGAGGGCCCGGGAGATTATCTGTGCTGGTAATTTTCAAATCAAGTAGTTGTCAAATCAAGAACCACTTTGAAGCTACTCCCCTCCTTGCCTACCCTTCTTACCTCCGGTGGGCCACCATGCCCTCTGCAGGGAAGAGGAGAAAAGGAAGGCTCCATTGGATAAGCTGCCAAATGGGTGATGCTAGGTATCTCTGAAACAAATGGAAATTATTTATTTTATACCATGAATATGCACTTTTGCATGACAATTTTCAAATTTTGCAACAGACAGCCTTATAAACCTCCCAAAGACTAAATACGTAGGCCCAATCTGTTCTCAAAGTTCCACACATACTTTGCTCCTAAGTGAAAAGAGCTCAGTACCATATGGTGAAAAAAAGAGTCATTCATTCATTCTAGTATTTGTGAAATGTTAGGTAAGCCAAGGAGTGGGAATTCAACGTCTATCCTCAAAAAGCATGACAACAATCACAGTTCAAAATGAGAATTGGTATGTAACATCTCCCCAGCCTGCTCAGTCTGTGCGCTTCATCACAGAAGCTCCCCACACCAAGGCCTTGGTCATTTCATAGAAGCCCCAGGCAACTCCTTTCCCATCAGGCACAGTAACCACCGCTGCTCTCCCGGAGTCCAGAGTCTCTCTGTGGTTTTTCCAGAGCAGCTTCCACAGAATGACAGGCTGTGCCACTTTTCCACACCTCTGTCACCCTCCCTCCTTCCTTGTTCAAAATCTTCTTGGTACCAAGGCCAGCCTGCGGTCTGCGGCAGAGTAGGAGGACACAACTCTCTCCCGTTTGTGTTTTACTATGTTTCGGGTCCTAAAGAAATTTTACAGAATTTAGTGAAGTTGCACTTGCAGACTTTCCTTACACACCCATTGGATTCGGATCCACAGGAATGAGGCCAGTGAGAGTTTGGCCAAGAGATAAATCCAAGCTCCCAAGAGGCTCCTCCTTGACCTCCTTGGAAAGTCCTTGAGCCAGGCCACTTGCTGGCTGTGCAGACTTCACCAGGTCTGCCTGAATCTCGAGAAAAGGCAGAGTTTGACTTCTTTCCCAGGAGCCTTCTTAGCCTCAATGCCAACACATTTCTGAGGTGTCTCTCTCCTTCCAGATCACAGACACCTTGACACATGTGACTTCCTCTTTGACCCCTGGAGGGCAGCACCATCGGAGATATGTAGGGAGTCCAGCTGGAGCCCAGAAAAGGCAGCCAAGTCTGTACAACACCACCGAGGAGACAAGACTTAATAGATACATTACACTTTATAAGGCAGACAATCAGTATGAGTGGTGTAGGGTGAGATGGCAAGAAAATAGAGGAATGGTCAGTTCAAAGAATTAGAAGAATTAAAAAAAAAAAAAAGACTGTGTGTTCAGGGATATACGTGTCCACTTGCTGAAGCACAATAAATATTTGGTGTTGGGAAAGGAGAAGCAAGAGATGAGACTGGAAAGTAGTAGCAGTTTCATGCTAAAGAGTCTTTATGACACATAAGGAATTCGTTTTATCCTGAGTTTTTTATGCTAAACCTTTGAGGAATTAAGCTAGGTAATTATGTGATCACATTTATCCATTAGAAAGATCACTGTGCTAATAGTATAGGGGATGGATTTGAGGCTAGATAGACTAGGATAGGAAGAGCAGGAAGATCTGTATGAAACAGGCTGCAGTATTCAGGCAGCAGCTGGTGAGATATTGTGGCAGGCAGACTTCGGAGATGGCCCCAAGATTCCTGCCCCCTGGTGCCCACATCCTGGAGTGTGGGTGGAACCTGTGAATATGATGGATTTTACTTCTGCTGTATGGCAAAGGTGTAGGAATTTTTCAGATGTAATTTAAGTCCCTAATCAGTTGATTTTGAATTAATCAAAAGGGAAATTGTCTTGGATGAACCCAAACAAACTGGGTAAGCCCTTAGAAGAGTACCTAGAGGTCAGAGACTGGACGCAGCAGGGAGATTCTCCTGCTGGCCTTGAAGACACAAGCTACTATGTTACGAGAGGGCCTATGAGAGGGCCACATGGCAAAGACCTTCCAGGGCCTTCAGAAGCAAGGAGCCAGAAAGCTGTGCCTGGACTCTCGACTGATGTAAAATATGAAATTATAAATGTGCGTTGTCATCAGCCTCTAAATTTGTGGCAATTCATTATGCAGCAATAGACAACAAATACAGCTATAGCTAGCAGGAGACAAGTAAGTGGCATATTCAGGAGAGAAAACTGACAGGAAGTAGAAGTTTGAGTTGATGTGGGGGAAAAGGATGACTCCGAGGTTACTGGCTTGGGATGACAAATAGTTTTATTTTGGACATGTTGAGCTTGCTATATCTGTAGGGCATTCAGGTGGCCACGTCTAGAATGTAGTTGGACCTAAGGGTGCAAGGGAAGCCAAGGTTCAAGGCAGGGTAAACAGGCCAAACTCCAGTGTCCAAATATTAAAGGTCAGACAGAAAATGAGAGCCAAGGTCTGGAACCAAAGCAGACAGGGCAGGCACAACAGGCAATGAGCATGGAGGATGGAAGCAGACAGATGCAGAGGGGGCTGAGGAAGGCCCCAGAAGACCTCACAGGGACTCTAGGTGCTTGTACAACTGCTCTTTCCCCAAGTCATTGTTGTCATTGATGTTGTTGTTGTTATTGTTGTTTATAAGAAGCAAATCAAATCAGGTAGGCCCATGGCTAGGATGTGATCACCAGAGAAAATATAAGCAGAGAGTAAAGAAGAAAGCTAAGGATGAAGCTCAGAGGCACATCCAAGTTCAGATGACAGGGAGGGGAAGAGGAATTTGCCTTGAGACTGAGAAGGAGAGGCCCAAGAGGTAGGAAGAAAACGAGGAGAGGCAAGTATCACTGCAAAACCCAGGAAAAGGGATGTTTCCAAGGGAAATGCCCCCCACTCTTGAATGCCATCATATGAGCGGAGGGCTGGGAATGTCCATGAGATTATAAAACGAGTAGAATTTAATATTAGCAAAGTTTACAGCTGAGTTCTATTGGCCACATTATAGCAAAGGCTTTACCTTCCTCTTCTGTATAATGAGAGTAACAAACGAGGGCAAAATAAATGCCTTTCTTTTGTCACAGGTTTAGAAATTCTCCCCTTCCTTCTATTCTGCTTCATAAAGACTCAAATATTTGGGGTCAACCCTTTTTACCTCTAAGGTCTAGGGAGACTGGATCTCAACCTCAGGACACCAAACTTGCCCTGAGCTGCTTTAACAGGTTCCCATGCCTTCAAGCAGCTTCCTTTCTAAAAGGAGAAGAATGGAGACAACAGTGCTTGCTGGCCATCTCTCAATAGCCAAGAAGTACCCAAAATGGGAATGCAGGAGGACAGAGTTTCACTTCTCTTTGAAGATACATTAGCACTTTATTTAGCACTGGCTCTATCAGAAAAGAGCTGAGAACCGAGAACCAAACAAAAGAGACCTCAGAGCAGCCAAGACCTGCACCACAGAGCCTGCTCTCGTTAATGAACTTTACCAAAAAGGGTTTCCTGGGATCCTCACTCTGAACCTAGCTTTCCTCTTCCGAAATTCTAACAGGCTTGGTGATGTGGTTTCCAAACGAACAGCCTAATGAAAGCAGCAAATTAAAAGAAGAGGACTAGAAGAGACACATCGATAACAGAAAGGAGTGACAGCTGATGGCTTAACAGCAAGGGAGGAAATGGGGGGGGGAATAACTATAGAAGACGAAGAAAAGAAGTAAAAATCACAGCAGCCTAGGATCATTTAGTGCAGAATGGAAACATCCTACATACTCCAACAGACCCCTGAGGGCACTAGAGCTCAGCGTGATGGCCTGAACCATCATAAAAAAAAAAAGTTAAATTACATTTGATATAATCTAAAAAGGCAGAGACATTCATAATATACAATAAAAGGGGACTTATTGCTTGATTCATTTATTCCTTAAAAAATATTTCTTAAGGAACAGCTATGTGCAAGGCAATGTGCCAGGCAAAAGGCATAAAGGAGCAAGAATAAGATGGTGTCTGTCTTGAATAACCTTCAGTTATTCAGAGAGATTGGTTTCCTGCAAGGCATCCTTTGGAGACCTCTTAGAGAGGACATTTATAAAATTTCCAGGTTCTTGGTAAGTCTAAACCATTCATACTTCTCTCATTGGCAAAATCAGGTCTATTTTATCTAGAGTGGATTGACTACCTTTGTTGAAAAACAACAAGAAGAAAATGTGAATGTGATTCTCCCAGTATAACGGCTATCTACTCTTTGGTCGTACATTAAAAACACCTTGAGGAACTGCAATGATTTTTAACAATAGCCAGCTGAGAGCACTTTTGTTCACTTGGAGTGCATGACATTTGTCTCAAGTCATTAATGTAAGCCCTAAAAGTTAAAACCAAGAGGTAGCTCAGATCTACGGAAAAAAACTGGCTCTTTCTGATAAATATACCATCTTCTTGGGATCCCACAAAATAAATTCTAAATCAGTTGTTCCACACTGCAGGTAGACCAGCTGCATCCAAATCCCAGAGTCCTTAGCCCTGCCACACATCTACTAAGGCAGAATCTCTGGGATGAGTCCCCGGTACCCATATTTTCAAAAACCTCTCCAAGTGATGCTGGCAGGCAGCCAAAATCCCTTATAGCTCCAAAATTCCATTGTTTTCAATGCATCTAATGACAAATAAGTAAAAGACAATTTCCCCATAAATACTATAGTCCAAATTCAATGAAAAGAAAATCCCAAATTTTTCATATTAAAATTTGATCTTGTAACTAAAGAGAAAAAACTCATAATAACAAAAGAAATTAAATTTTTGATAATTTTGAGGTCTACAAATTAGAAAAGTAAAGGGACTAAGCTAAAAATGTTTCAAACACAATTATATTTTGGCTACATCATCTTTATGTCATCATGAATGAATCCTCAAAGCATTAATAATAAAGTCAGAGGGAACCTGAAACTTTTGTTGTAAAAATAAAATATCAAATAGAGCTTGTCAGACTTTAGAAATAATGTCAAGTCTCTCCCTCTCTCTCTCTCTCTTTCTCTCATTTCTGTGCTGTTAAAGTTTTCTGCTTTTGCGAACCCAGATATGATGTGAGGATGAAAGAAGAAAGACAGAATCCAGAAACAGTCTCATTAAATAGGGTTTAGAGCCCCTGTGGAATGTAATGGGTTAGAGAGAGTGACATTATACGTAATTAAGATGTCTAGTGTTTATTTCACCCCCCAGGGGACAGATGCAAAATATCTAGCTATTAATAACAATGGTTAAATACAATAATTTAACTTCTTCTTGGGTTCCAGAGCTTGTTTTTGGTTTTTTGTTTGTTTGTTTGTTTAATACTGAATTGTTGTTGCTTGGAAAACTCTGAGATGAGGTTAAATGAAGGGAAGGTTATCAGACTTAGGATCAAATGTTAATTTCCAAGCTGGAAAATCCAATGATTCCATACTTGCTTCCTGCCTCTCTCAAGGAAGAAGGCTCCCCTACCCCACTTTTGGAACAAAATGAAGAACCTACAGATTTAGAGGGCTGTGGTGACTGGTTAGTACATACTACACGTACTAGTCTTTGGCAGGCTGGAGAATCTAGTACATTCTTTTTCTTGCCTGGTATAAACTCTGGGTAAGATTTCCCTGGGCATTTGGTGCGAGAAACAAATTGGTAAGCCAACAAGCACCCCCTATTCACAGAGCACTGTGTGGGGAGCTATGGGAGATGGATATTTGGACACAGTAAGAGTGTGGCTTCTGTCTTTAAGGAAATTAAAATCTAGCTGGGGGAAAAAAACCCACAAACATCAGTTAGGGAATTGTATGCCATAATTCATGATTAAGTAATAAATTAATGTCATAGTTGTTCAGAGAAGGAAAATTAAAATGAAAATAATTGGGAAAGACTTCACGGAATTCAGTACTTGGGCTGTGAAATATAGTACCAGAACCAATCTCAAGAACATGTGCAAGGGGAAGGATTGCCATTCATACATGGAGTTACATGTGTGTAAAATGACCTTTATAGCTTGCTTTTCCCGTTTTTAAATTTTCTCTATTAATTAAAAAAAGGAGCACCTTTGCCCACGGCCATGACTTAGAAATGTATATAAAATAAGGTTGCTGATTTAACAAAGTTCGTGTCCTTATTCTCTAGACAATCTTCAATTCTTCCTGAGTTTCAGGAAGCAGCAAATTAGAAATAGTAAGCAGGAGAGAAGTGGGAAGGCTGCTGTAATTAAATAAGCTGGTAAAAGAGAGCAGCAACTACTAATAAAGATGGATGAAACAGAACAACGAAGGCTCAGCAATCCAGGCCTATTTCATGTTGGGAAAATACAACAATCCTCTTCCCACCCACCACCCATCCCCATAGCCCCAGAATCATCATAGCTCCCTGGAATGTACTTTCTCTACTGATTCCAATCTCCTCTTATTTAAATAAAGAAAAATAAAGAGGGAGAAAGAGAGTCATAAAGGCTATTTTATTCATTCATTTATTTGTTTATTCAAGCATTTTTTTATTGAACACTTACTACTGCTTTGGGTGCTAGAGATACAGCTGTGAACAAAGAGACAAAGTTTCTACAATTTTGGAACTTTTATTCCAATGCAAAGAAAATGCTCCATCTTAGGGTTTATAAAAAGAATGAGGTAAACAAGACTTTGGAGATAACCTTAGCTCAAATTTCTCCGGGAGTTAGTGAAAGCCAACCTAGATTAAATAAAAGAAAAAAAAAATCTATCCCAGAGGGAAAATTAATCTTTCTAAAATCAAGTCTAGGTATACAGCCTTTCTCTGCTGGTTTCTTTTGAAGAACTTCCTTCCTTGTATTTCCAGTTAGCAGTCCAAAGCTCTTCTGCTGGTCTTGCCTGGCTCTTTCTCATCTCTCTTACCTTGACTAGAGAGAGGTTCTCCTTTCCTCCATTCCCCCATTTTGTTTTCCTCAAACTCCAGAAGGTCACACACGTAGGCAATTGTGAAACCCAAAAATAAGTGGTGTGGGTGTGATGAGCTAAGAACTAAGGTTCCTAATGTGCCTCAGAGGTCTGGCCCTCCCCTGGCCACAAGCCATAGAGGACATTGCTGACTCATGGCCTGGGTGCACCTCAGGGACTAAAAGCATGTGTTCTGGTTTGTGAGTTTATTCTTTTAAAAGGGAAACCTAAAATCCTTTTCTTGTCTTTAAAGAATTATTCTAGTTTTGCTTTGAGACCATAGCTCCTGTTTTATTTTCAGTTGTCTTTTTCCATAACTCCTTTTAGAAATAAAAATGGGAAATGTTATCTAGCCCCTAGGAAGAAATATGTACATACATTCAAAAAGCAGTTTCATGCAACCTTAATAACCTGAATTCTATTTCCCTTTCTGTACATGATGGATGAAATTACTTTGATTATGCTGGCTTTCCAATTACTCATTCATGCCA
This sequence comes from Propithecus coquereli, assembly GCF_000956105.1. Classification (NCBI taxonomy): domain Eukaryota; kingdom Metazoa; phylum Chordata; class Mammalia; order Primates; family Indriidae; genus Propithecus; species Propithecus coquereli. The sequence goes on from NW_012153507.1 coordinate 3,914,970, forward strand.
AGAAAGCTAGCCCTTGAAACTTAGTCACCTTGTTTATTTCTTTCCCACCTTGCCCTTCACAATCAGAAAATCAAAGAGCACTGGAGCCAGAAGGAGCTTCCGTGATCCCCAAAGGAAGGATTAAACTTAAAAGTCATACATATTGATTGACCCGAGTTTTCTAAAATTAAACCTGAGTAACTATTTCAATACCGATTTTTAAGCTGTAAAAACTGATTTGGAGGTACAGAGTTTTGAGTGGTACGAAAGGCTTGGTAAATGCATAACCTGGTTGCCAAAGGTTTATACTTAATATACCAGGAAAATATGTATTCCCATGTGTTTATTTTATTCCTTAATCCAAATCAGTGGTTTTCAAATTGTGTTCCTTGGAGTCCGAGCCTCTAACACCCACAGAAGGTGAAGAGGGACCAATTTTGGAGCCTCCACACCCTCTGCCCCTGCTATGACCAGACACTCTCCACTTGTTCTCTCTGATAGGTTGAGTTCTCAAGTACAATTTTATGTAAATAAAGCTTTGTATTACCACCCAAAGGAAAAAAAAATATTTGAAAAGAAAATGAACTTACAGAAATAGAATATATACAAATAAAATATTAAAAGTCACCCATAATCATCATTTTCTCACAAACACACAGACTGGAGCTAACAACTGGTTCTGAAATCAGCATTGGGCTGGCCTTTTGGTATATAATTTCCCCTGACTGGCTCTTCACCACCAAACACCAGGACTTACCACTAACTGACCCAGGAGCCAATTCAAAAGCCATAAACACTTCTGGCTCTTTAGGTACAGCCCTGTTAATCTGCTTATAGTTTACAGCCACTAGTTCATTTATTCATTCAACAAACACTTAATGAAGGGCTCAGAGATGAAGACATGGTACCTGGAGGCAACAACTATTTAGTCCAGTAGAGGAAGAGGCAAGCAAACAAATTAAATTACAGTATGTACAAAAAGGATGACCACTTTTTTAAATGGAGTATGTGCAAGGTATGATGGGAGCCCAAAAGACAGATATCCTAGAATAGCCAGGGAAACCCTCACAGAACAAGCCTCACCATCTTCCCAGTTCAAAACACACAGTGTAAATGGTGGTAGGGAAAGAGATCTGGCTGGACAAACAAGTGTCAGACTATCAAAGGTCACGCCACATAAAAGACTTTAGAGTCTATCTCATGGGAAATGGGTAACCAATAAGCCATTTATCTAGCACGATTGTACAACGGATAATTCCTCATTTCCCCAGAAGTTTCTTTCCCCCATTTAGCCCATTCATGTATTCAACAATATTTCTTGAATGTCAACTCTGGGCTAATCACTGCTGCAGCCAGAAAGAAACCTTTAAGCATCTAAATCCTCCGAGGTTGCAGATCTGCTACCACTCCCTCCCCCTCAGCCTTTCCGGGTAAGCCACCCCTTGGATATTTGCTCCAACTGCCCAATCATTCCCTGAGCAAACAGTCTTACCCATGATTGTGGTTGGCATCTGGTATTGGGATTTTCCACCAAGAATCAGCAATGGAATTTTTTTAGCTGCAGAAATAGATAATGCAAGTAAGGAAAAGAGTTAAAAAGGAGGCTCTTGAAAACATTTAAAATAGCTGCTCAGCACTGAAAATCAGCTTAAGGGATGGCAAATGCAAATGTGAGCTCAGACAGTCCCGGCTCAGTTTTGCAAATCCTTTGGTAATGAAAATAGATCCACACTTTAATTTTTCAAACCATAAACCTCCCTGAAGCAAGTAAGAAAAGACAAGAAACAGAAGGGAAATGTTCTACAAAGAAAGTGGATTTTGCATTTGATGTTTTGACGAAACTCAGGACAGGGTTTCCAAAAGCTGTGAAGTAGGCTGGGCCATGGCCGGGCACTCTGGGCTTCTCTGTTCTGTACTGTCTGCACTGGTCGGGAACATTCCCTTCCCAGGTTTTTAGCTGTCCAGGCCTCTCTTATCTCCCTCCCACCCCTACATGTCACATCAAACCCTGCTATCTGGAAGGGAGACAGCACCTTCGTGCACACTATGGTATAAATGATTGATAGCAGCTTTAAAATGTTATTTCTTCTATGGGGCATTTGCAGTTTAACAGAGTACAAATCCTCCAGCTGAAGGAAGACTCCTATAGATGTGAACATAGGACAACAGTTTGCAATAAGTTTTTGCCATTTCCATACTCAAAGTTACCTGGCAAAAAAAAAAAAAAAAAAAATAGCTGATTGACTATTTAACAGGAAGAAATTAAAATGCACAAACCACTTCATACTTAGAGTAGTTTTTGGCTTAAAAATAAAATGAGGGGCAATGCAGGTGGCTTCTCCGGTTGCTACTCCCCCACGAGGGCTGCTGGGAGAGCAGATGTGCTGCGCCCCCCTATGGAGACTTTTCCCTGCATTCCAAAGGATGGATTTCCAAGTGCTGATGGCACTGCACCTGAACAACTCCTCTGCCATCCGCTGAGTCACTGGACTCTGGTGCCAGGGAGGCGGACGGGAGGTGTCTGCCTTGGGCGCTCTACCTCAGCCCTAGAGGAAGGGTGATGGCTGCTCCTTATATCTGCTATTGCTGTATTCTTAAATTCTCTTTCTAACTTACTAGCTAACCCTTCATCATTCTGATATCCTGTTAACATTAAAAATACTTTATATTAAACTTTCCCTGTTCAAATTAAATAAAATAAAACAAAATGAAGTGTTTTCGTTTGCCTTGACCTTAATAAATTACCAAATCCCACCCTCCACACCCTCTTCTCTATTCCACCAACGTAAAATATTACTGCTTCCATCAAATGATTGCAGTATCAGAATATCTACTTTTAACACCCTTGTACAACTTTCTTACACATAAAATCACCAAAAGGCACTGTCTCTAGGCAGTATTTCTGAGTGCATTGCCTTCCTCATGGCTTATGTACTGAAACATGTTCAAACGTCCTCAGTTTCCTTGGTGGGGGCAATGTAATCTCACTGAGCCAGTTCCTGATTTCCTACATTGTAGAAAATTCAGGAAAATAGTCTGTGGGAAAAGAAAACAAAATAAAACAAAAATCCCAACTTTATCTCCCTAATAATGTGATGAAGAAATCAGGAAATGAGGAAGACAGAAAAATATAGTGTCCTCGGTGTAGGAGAAAGTTGTGATGATTTAGAAAAATTATAGGCCTGGAGAGGCTTCAGGAAAGGAGAAGCAAGGAAATCTTAATAAATAGTACTACAAATTATAAATTGAATTGTTGTAATCCTTCAAGAGATACAAGCAAAGATTGAAATTCCTTTTTCTTATGGTTGCTGGACTATTTCTTTAAATACCAGGCAAGTCACTTGGGTTACTGTCATGTTCAACAGTCTAGCCAAGGTTGTTAATAATTCCCTACACTTATTTCTTCAAAGAACCCTAGAAAAGTGCCCTAAAATTCTAGTTCTGAACCTTAAAGATGAGATTTCCTAATGATGAGCATATTTAACCCTCATAAACTGAACCCTATGCCTGTAATCCCTCTGAAGGATGAGGATGCTTTCCAACCAACATCTCTGTGCATGCCAGTCATGGATGGATGCTCTCCCATCTTAGATGTCAGCCTGTGAACCTCTCAAGGGTTTTGATGGGGTTCCTTCAATGTGCCAAATGCTTTCTCAACCAATCAGTAAAGTTTATCACTGTATAATAAAGATAATCCTATATGCAACCACTGGGGGATCATCCCCAAAAGTCAGACCTCACCACTGACCCAGGTTTATTTGAAACTAGTTAAATAAGCATGTAGTGAACCAATGTAAACCCGACTCTACCAAGAGCAGTTATGGGGTTTGTCCCACTTACCTTGTTCCTAAAGGCAGATAAAAAGGGATGGTGCCATATTTACTTCCTGGCCTGGTACCCAAGCAGGTGTTCTTCCCCTGACCTCCAACAAGGTAGCAGGGCCTGACTCACTCCTGCTTTCCTTCTACCCGCCCCAGTATCCACACAGTCTCAACTTCAACCCAACATTAGAACTCTTTGAACCTGGTTTCCCCAGTGCTGGTTTCTCTAGTTCATATCAGATCTTTCTGGATCATACACAACCTGTTGTTTTATTTGAACTGCCTTTGCTGTATCATACTTGGACTTGGCGTTAAGAGTATACTATCCCCACCGCCACTTCCTGCCAAGGAGTAGCAATTTGTCTTGTTTATTACAATCCCATTAATCCACTGTCTTTCCCACATCTAGCATGGAGCCAGGCCATTATTGTCAATTCCCTGCTTTGTTTATCATTTTAAACCAAAAACTTTCATTTCATGCCATTATTGTGATTCATCCCTTTCCCTAAGGTCCCTTCACCAAAATAAATAACATTGTTCATCCTGAGGCTATTGCTACCAATAGAGGAAACCATAGTAGCAGATAAGGATGGGATGCAGGGAAAGCTTGAAGAGAAAGTAAAAGCCCCAAACTCAAGGATCTCTGTGACTGGTGATTGGCTGATGCAATACCCATACCCAATTCCTTATTCCTTTGACCCCTTCCACTATAAAACATGGAATGGCTAAGTGTGCACTTTTCCAGGCTCCTTTGTGGGTAGGACAGCCACGTGGCACAGATCTGTCCAATATGATGTAGCAGAAGTCTGCTGAGGGAGAGACAGTACTGGGAAAGCTTTTGGTTTCCTCCTAAGAGAGAGAAGTTAATCCTGCCCCATCTCCTATCTTTCTGTTGTGAAGGTGGGGGCAACACCTGAAGCCGAAGCAGCCATTTGGTGACTTTGAGGCAACAAGCACAAGCCAACTCACAGCTGCCTGCCTCCCTGACCCTGTGTTACATGAGGACAAGAGTTACATGGGGACAAAAACATTCTTACTTAATATATTAATACAAGAGCCACCAAATGCCTTTCCAGAGCAGCCTTTAGAAGTTTCTTCATCTCTTTCCCACTTTGAGAAAGGGCCTTTATTTGATGGTCTTTATTTTCTGAAAAGTAAATCATCTCCTTTTCCATTTCAGCATGATACTACAATGAAATAAATTTTTAGATTTTGTGAGCTTACAAACTTAGTTATATTCATCAATAACCTGACATTATGTTATATAATTGCTATAATTATATTAATTTTTAATAAACACATTAAAATTATTACCAATATGATTAATTTTACTATCTGCCATAAGTATATTTTACTCAATAAAATTAATGTCATATTGCATATATTACTTACATTTTATTGATAATGTGTCATTGTATTATCATATTATATAATATATTAATCATCTTATGATTGTTTTTCTCCCTCACTAAAATGAAGAAAATGTGTAGAACAGTACCTGGCACCAAGTAGCCATGCAGGAATTATTTGTCGAATAAATAAATGAATCTTACCCCCCAAAAAATGCTTATTTAAAGTTAGCCTATTTCAGGCAGAAAATATTTCAATGAGTGTGTTATTAAGAGGTCAGTTTAAATGAGAGGTTCAATCTGACATCCTATAGAGGCAGCCTTTTAAATGCTGGTAATTGGCTTTAAAAATAAATTACATTATTTTGTTATTTCAATTCCCCACAGGCAGTTAGACTTCTGTTTTTAAAATAGGGGTCTGGGAAAATAAGTCACTTTAGTAGACTCCTGTCTTGGTTGTGGTCTTTCTTAAATACCATACCTGGGGCATAGTGTCGAAAAACAAGAAGTTCTTTTCATGAAGCCTGAGGGATTAGGAGCAAGATGCTAACCCACGGTTGTTGCCAGTTAGTTTCCAAATCCCATCCAGAGCTCCTTTTATGACTAGCTTCATCTCAAAATGTGTACCCTATGTTTTCCTCTGTCCCGTATAATTTAAATAAACAGAAAATCCTCATGATTTTAGGAAAAAGAAAAAGAGTACGTGGTAACATGTAGTCTCTCTCATGTCAAACAATTAATGTTAAAAATCACCCATGTTTCTCTTCAGGGTCTTTCCCACTTCTGGAAAGTGAGCAGATCTCCAGATGTTAATTGTAGCCCACCCCAGAGGTCATCCCCAGAGGAAGGACCATGGTTTGTTCACCAGAGAAGAATTTTTCATGGTTATGCTAGACCAGTGACTGGGCTCTGCCTGCTGGAGCAGGACTCACAGCACCTATTGCTCTTACCCAGATTTGCTCAGTAGGGTACTGCTAACCATCTTCCAGAAGCTGAAAGCTTCATTCAGTGCATGCAGGGAAAGCAGAGCACATCATGACAATCCCAGAGTCAACTCACCTGTCACCCAGAAGGACAAGACCTGACCACAGGTTATACTGCAGAACTCTGCTCAGTGGACTTGAAGGCCAGACTCCAGCCAACTCAGCCCCTAAGACAGAAGGGTATTCTCCAGGGCTAAGTCATATGGAAGACTTCTATTTGTTATCTATTGCTGCCAAACAAATTGCACAAATTAACAGCTTAAAATAACACACGTTTATTAATTATCCCATGGTTTGGGTGGCACAGGAATTTGGGCACATATTAACCGGGTCCTCTACTCTAGGATCTCTCAAGAGGCTGCAATCAAGGTGTCAGCCAGAGCTAGAGTCTTACATGAAGGCTCAACTGAGGAAGGATCCACTTCCAAGCTCACGTGGTTGTTGGCAGGTTTCAGTACCTTGTGGGTTGTTAGACTAGAGGCCTCAGCTCTTTGCTGGCTGTTGGCCAGGAACCAGCTTCAGTTCCTTGCTATGTGGGCCTTTCCATAGAGCAGCTCACAATATGGCAGCTTGCCTCATCAAAGACAGCACGGGAGAGTTGCTCAAGCCAGATAACCCCTTTTCAGGCTTCAGTCTTCACCTTTTTCTCCCCAGCATTCAGTCGATTGCTATATCCTACTGATTCTAACCCTAAAGTAACCCTTTGCATCCACTCAAATCTGTCTTCAAGTCTCTCAAATCTGTCCTCCTCCTAGCCACTCCAAGTGCTAAGATTCAAGCACTCATTTTCTTTCTTAAGACTGTTTCAGTAGCTTTCTAATGGGTCTCTCCGGCACAGTGGTTTGCCATAAAGGTTTAACAACTGACTCTCTGGAAGGTACAGAAAGCCCTGATTTGTTGAATCTGATGATTTCTGTGGTGTAAATACCCCCACCCTGGCTCATTTCAAGCTACCAGTGACTTCACTGATCACAATGTTGGAAAGAGATGCTCAGTAGCTCACCATTATGTAGCGTTTCCACCATACAGATACAATTGATATAAATAACCTCTGAAACATGATTAATAGTAAAATATAATAATTAGGAAGTAATAAGCTTTGTCTTATTTATTATCTTTTATTTTAATATAATTTAGTTGTAACTTATTATCATTTAATATTTAATAATGGATATGTTTAACATCCTATTCAAAAATTCCTAAAAACCTAACGATTGGCTCTCTCAAGCTGGTATGCATCTACTTCTGCCCATCACTGCCCTGGCCCTAGTCTTTGCATTCAAGGCGTTCTTCAAAGCACAGCAGACATTTCAACATAAATCTGATCATGTCCTGTCCCTGCTCTTTTTGGTGGTTTCTCATGATCCAAAATCCTTTACCTATGTATGCAAGACCCTTCATTACGTGACCACACCTATGGCTTCAACAGTATTTTAGGTCAAAATTAAGCATGAATGATAATAATAACTAACAAAATCTAGCAGTTATTGACCCTAATTCTGTATTAAGCACTTAGCATGTATGCGTTATATTATTTAATCTTCGCAACAATCATATGAGCTAGCTACTCTTACTGCCCCCATTTTACAGATGAGGAAAGTGAAGATGTTTAAGTGAGTTGCAAAAGTTCACACAGAGAGTAAGAAATGGAGCTGGTCCAATATTAAGACCCAGATTCTTAGGACTAAGATAAGCTCAGCAATTCAACACTTCCCACGTACACCATGTTCTTCCTATCTTCTTCCCATTGCACATGTTTTCTCTTTCTCGCTGGAATGCCCTGTCACCACTGACACCAGCACCATCATCACTCACTCTTATCCACCTGAGGAGCTGCTACTCTAAATACCTAGTTCAGTGGTGCTCTAAACTGGGAGGTAAGAGAAACTTAGAGACTCCAGAGGGTGCAGCCAACCCCAAGAGTCAAGTAATGCTGGAATCAGTGCTGATTTGGAGCAACAAGTCTTTACCAGCAAAAACAAAAACAAAAAACTGATTTCATCTGAGTGCCAAGCTAAAATGTCAGACTTGAAAACAGTCAAATATATTCCAGTTAAAATGGGGTCTAGTTAACTGTCCTTTCTTAAGCTACCACCAAATTCACTAAATTAGCTAGAAAGAAAGAGACAGAGACAGAGAGGGGGAGGGAGGGAGGAGAGGAAGAGAGAGAGAGGGAGAATGGGGAAGGGGGGCAGGGAGAGAGAGAGAGACTCATAATACCACCCAAAGCTAAGAACTTAACTTACAGATAGCTTATTATCAGGATCTGTGTGGCATGTAGAAGTCTAGAGAAGTCTAGAGTACTATGCCCCAACCCTGTTCCTCCCAAATCTTTTCTTTATTCATTCTGAGACAGCAAATTCCTGAAAATAAGGCTGGAATTGGGGAGAAGCAGGGGGTGGAGATTCTACTGGTCCTATAAAGCATCCTGGAAGTTTTATTCCATATATGTGAAGGAGGTACGTTGGACCAGTGATAGAAAGATTCCTGGAGTGAGGTGACATTGGGATTTTTAGCTGTTTTTGTTAACTTTCTCTCTTTAGTGCATCAAGGAATGCACAACTAGAGGGTAAAAATCATCCCACTTCAGTACATTGGAGCTATCCAAGATAAAAACTTGGAGAAACTGGGTAGTGGGCTAGGAGTGGAGCAGGGTAGGGGAGGGAGAAAGTAGAGAAAAATACTTGAAGCAATTGTGACAGAGTATAAATACTTGTTCATTCTAGGTATTGAGAGCATTAGTGTGTGTCTATTGCAGTCTTTGTGCTTTTCAGTACCTCTTAAACTCATCTAAATGGAAGAAGGAGAAGGAGGAGGAGAAGTTTTATAACAAAAGTGGGTAGGGTTAATTCCTACAAAGGGAAAATAAAATCAATCTGAGATCAGATGTCTCCACCATAGATTAAATCCAAAAAGATTGTTTTGACAAAAAGAAAAACAAAAACCCTAAAAGTGTAAATCCAGCCAAGTTGTCATTCATGTGTTAAGAAAATAGAAAAACATCCTCAGGCATATAGGAGCCCACCCAGAAAACATCTTCCCTGCCTTGAAAAAATAAGTGAATACCTACTACAGTCAAATGAGTGATAAATTAGAGTAAAGAGCTGGCAGTTGTGGTATAAAAAGACCAGCAGTAAATATTGCCAGAAGTCAAAGGCAAAAATAATGGCACACATGGACACAAAATCAAATACATGAATCTACAAATTTTCTTCAAAGGAAAGTTGTGAAAAGTAAAAGAATAATATATTTAACAACAATAATCTGGATCCCCAAACTCAGGAGAAAGAACCAAGGTGCGAGGAGGGGTAGTGAAGAGTGGCAGAGAACAGAGAATGAAGTAAAATAATGCTAAAGAACCCATCTTACATGGGAGAGGAACAGGGAGAAAGATAACTACATTCTCTGATCCTCAATGAAATGTAGACTGAGGAAAGTTTTTTTTTTTTTAATGAGATGCTCTTTTATTTTTTTTTTTATTTCAGCATATTATGGGGGTACAGATGTTTTTTAAAACAAAGAGGTAAGCAATACGAAATTTCAAGCAGATGGGAGCCATACAAATCACCGAAGAAGAAGGAGACAAAAAATACTAGGACTGTCCAAAAAGTATCCAGCCATTGTTAATATAACAAGAACGGTTACATGGCTGGATACTTTCCAGCCATGGCTATACGGCTATATGCCCCATATAGCAAAATACTGAAAGCAAAGTATTAATAATAACTTAAAAGCTGAAAGTGCAAAACAAGATGATACAAGCAAACCCAAACATATTAATGATCAGGGAAATAAAAATTTTAAAAATGAGGTATTATATTTAGTTATCAGATTGACCAGGTTTCAAGAGATTGTTAATATCCAATATGGACAAGTGCGTGAAGAAACGGGCACTCAACATTGGTAATAGGAATGTCAGTTGGAACAGCTTCTATGGCAGCTAATTTATCAATGTATGCAAAATTTTGAAGTGAGCATATATACTACAGAAATGATGCATAGAGACAATAATATATATGCCAAACACACAATGACAATGATATACAAGGGCTGTCCACAAAGTATCCAGCCATGTAAACTGTTCTCATTATATTAACAATGGCTGAATACTTTCTGGAGGGCCCTCATATATGCCAATATTTTTATGATAGTATTGTTTACATTAGCAAGAAAAAGGAAATAAATGTCCATCAGTAGCAGGATGGGAAATAAATTGTGCTATATCCATTTAATCACTTATTGCCCAACAATTAAAAGAATGAGATGGACCTATATATGGCGTGGAAAAATCTCTAAGACGTTATCGAAATGTTGGTGGGGACAATGTGCAGAACAGTATACATAGTATGTATAGTATGTAGCCATTTTGTTTTAGTCCTAAACTCTGTGTTCGTATGTGCATATTTATGTAAATATATAAAAGAATGTCTGGAGGAATACATATTAAAATTTTAATGGAAGGGGAATAGTTTTTCCCTTCTTACTCTATATACCCTGAACAGTTTGCATTTTTATACAGCAAATGCACAACTTGAGTAACTGTTTTTGTGTTTTGTTTTCTTACTAGGCCTTACTCAAATGTCAACTCTGTAATCTTCCCTGATTCCCTTTGCCTTTTCCTGGACGCTTCAAATTCATGCTATATTTATCTCCACAATCACATGTGTACTGTTATTTAGTAAATAATTATAGGCGTGTCTTCTACCTACATGATGAGCTCCCTCAGGCAAAGACCCTATCTTACTCATCTCTGAATTTCCCACACCCAACACATGTCTGGCACATAGTAGGTTTGCGTTGTTTAATCCAGTGAATGAATTAATCAACCAATTAATCAAACAACATAGGACTGAGACATCACTAAGCTTTCCATATTCTGTGGTTAGGTTATTCACAACGTACCTGATTCCAAAGCCTGTAGTTTATCAAGATGAGCTC
>NW_012153507.1:3926449-3960205 GCF_000956105.1 Propithecus coquereli
GAATCAATAAGCCCAGGGTCATCTTTACAGTCTTGAAATTTTGAAATCTTGGGATATAGGCTCTTCTCTGACATAAAGGATTCCCTTTCCAGAAAAGGCACATATGTGTGACGGGAGTACTCAGTCAATCGCTGCCTGGCACTAACTGAAATTTTCCCTCAACCTGATCTCATAAAATGGGGAGATTCAGAAAAGTGAAAATTATGGGGTCATTTTTCACAAGAGGCTTTAGGAGTGCCAGAGAGTCATTGTGAAAGCATCATGGCAGGTACACCTGAATCCATGCCCACCCCCTGAATCACTTCCATATTGTCGAAATCTAAATGTGGTTCTGGAGTAAAAATCTACTTTCCATCTTAGAATTTCATAGAGGCTCAAAAGCTAAATAAAAATTCCTTGGATTTATTATTTTTTTTTCTAAGAGACAGGGTCTCACTCTGTCACCCAGGTTGGAGTACAGTGGCACAATCAATGTTTACTGTAACTTCTGTCCTCGTGCCTCAACCTCCCAAGTAGCTAGGACTACAGGCATGTGCCACATCTGGCTAATTTTTTTAAATTTTTTTGTAAAGATGGGGTCTCACTATATTGCCTACCTGGCCTCCAACTCCTGGCCTCAAGCAATCCTCCTGCCTGGGCCTTCCAAAGCACTGGGATTACAGGCATGAGCCACCATGCCCAACCTCCTCTTTTTTTTTTAATATTATTATGGTTGATTTATTTCAGCTTTCATTTATTTGATTACAAGTGACCTTTTACATTTCCTGTTTGTTTATTTTCTATTTATTTTTTTGTGAATTGTTCAAGTAGATTTCTATTTCTATCTTAATCTTGTGAGGTAGGTATTATAAACCTAAAACTCAAGATACCAAAACAAGCAGGACAGCAGCAGATAGGTTATTATTTTATTTTGCAAAGGCCTTGATTTAGTGTTGAGTAGGAAGAAGAATCAAAAGATTATCACTCAACTTCGAGGGCAAAATTACTTCTCAATTTGTTATATAATTTCTGAGATGAACCTGATAAACAACTATTCATGGACTAGAACCCAGTGGAACAATTCCTTGGATTTCTAAATGGATAGGGAAGGCCAACCCCTCAATGGCCAGTAGAGAGAGGGCAGGCTAACCACAGGGCAAAGCAGCAGGGAGTCAGCTTTGGGCATCGCTGTGGATGGAGTAGGCAAAGTGCTGCTCCTGGCCAGGTGGACACACGCCTAGGTGCCCTGAGGGGATCTTAGATTGTCCCCATCGATGGTCTTCCTTGCGTCTGAAGAAAACTTTTCAACAATTAGGCAGAAGGGAAGTGGGCCATTTCATTAAACTGTGAAAAGCCCCCTTTCTGCTCTCGTGTCTTAGACCAGAGAGACAGTTTTGGGTGGAATTAGGCTTCCTTGTGCCCCTGCACATCTCCAGGCTGAGAAAATCGTTTTGAAAACCTGTTTGCCTGTGTTTCAGTGACTCTCCCCACAGATCTAAACTAGTGGGGGTCTCCATCCAACCTGCCACAAGCCACATTTGTAAGAGGGAAAAATGATTATTTTCCTTTAGGCCTCTAGGATTGCTGTCAGTGGCTTTCGTACTGGGCCATGATTTCTGGTGATGTAATTTAAACATCCGAATCCATATGATAAGGAATCTTGTTTTGTATAATTTAGGCAGACTCTGTTCACAAGAGAACAAGATCGAGCCGTAAAGCGGGAGGAGGAGGCACACATACCAGGAGATCTTCAGTGAGTGTGTCTCAGGCAGATCTGAAGCTGACAAGCATGTGACTGTGTGTGGCCATGAAAACTTTGAATTATCTGCCAGACAGAGTAAGTGCCCTAAAACCAAGATACATTTTAAAATGCTTTTATTCTGAATATTTATTCATAGGTCAAGTCTCATATTTCATTCCATTAATGCATTCATATTGCACCTGTTTTCCTCTCCCTTAGGTGCTTTACATATCCAAATGAACAAATACCGATTCACTCCAGGTTCCTTGGTTGTCTCTTTACTCTCGGCCTCTGACACTCTCCCTCCCTCCTACCGCTCTCTTGGCCCTTCTCAATCCCCAACCCATGCTCCCCTCCCTCAAAACCGCCCACATGCCTCTCTTTGTTTTACCCCAAAAGATGCCAGGCTGGAGGTAATTTTTGTTTGATTTAAAATCTGGACATAAAGAAAACTTTACCAATTCAATCTTGGTCCCTTGGTTCTAAAGAGAAGGTAATTAGAATAAAAACAGTTTGTTAATCCCAAGTGTGGCTTTTGTCAAGATTCTTTAAATAACTCTTTATTATTGAATCAAACTCAATTGATCAGCCTGACTGGTTTAAAAAAAAAAAAAAACTCACTGCTCAGGTTTATCATAACAATCTAATCACCAGGTAAAGACAATCTTCCCTTTTAGAAGACTAGACTCAGAAATCTGACATAATTCAACCCACTGAAAGTACTTCTCTTCTACCCTGGAAAAGCAACCACATGGATTATCTCCAGATTACTGAATAGCAATTCTTTTTGTCAACTTTTGATTGATGTATAAATACACCAATATGCACAAATTTCAAGTGTACACCTCATGAATCTTAACGAACTAAACACCGTTGCGTAACTAGCACCAGATCGAGATTTAGGATGTTACAAATATCCCAGAAGCCTCTCTCACGGCCCCTCCCAGTCATTAACTCAGCCAAATGCAACTACAATTCTGAGTTCTGTTACTATAGATGAGCTTTGCCTGATCTTGAACTTCACACATAAATGGAATCATACTATATGCACTCTTTTATGTCTGACTTCTTTTGCTCAGATACTATGTCCATGAAATGAATCTACATTACAGTGAGAATCATTAATTCATTTTTTCATTGCTGTATAGTATTTCACTATATGAATATATCACAATTTATTTACTCATTCTACTGTTGATGGACATCTGGATTTTTTCCAGTTTTGGCAATGATGAATAATGCTGCTATAAACATTCTAGTATATGTTTTTTGGAACACACATTTATGAATGTCAGGTTTATGCCTAACAGTGGAATTGGTGAATTGTAGTGTATGCATATGTTCAGCTTTAGAAGATATTGCAAAAGTTTTCCAAAGTGATTTTACCAATTTACACTCAATGTATAAGAATTCCAGTTCTCCACATCCTCAACAATGCTTAGTATTGTAAATTTGTAAAATTTTAAGCATTTTCAGGGGTGGTTAGTAATAGCTCATTATGGTATTAATCTGCATTTTCCTAATGGCTATTGAAGTTGAGCATCTTTTTATATGCCTATTGGTTATGCAGATGTTCCCTTTTAAGAAGTACCAGCTTGAGTCTTTTGTCCACTTTTACTTGGGTTTTCTTTTTTTTCTTACTGACTTATAGGAATTTTTTTTATAAATTCTTGATGCTAGCCCTTTGTCTGATATTTGTAATGTAAATATCTCCTTCTGTCTAATGTAAATGTCTTCCTCTGTTACTTGCCATTTCATTCTCCTTAATAGTAAGAAAGGAGATTCTTGATTTTAATGAAGTCAGTTTATCAGCCTTTCAGTTTATTGTTCATTCTTCTTATACCCTATTTAAGAAATCTTTGCACATTCCAAGGTCTTAAATACATTATCCAATACACCAAATATATTGTAATCTTCTAGAAAATGTATTTCACATTAAGATCTGTGATTCACTAAGAATCGATTTTTGTGTATGGTCTGAGGTAGAGGAAGAAGTGCATTTGTTTTCCATATTCATTAATCGATCACTATTTATTGAAGAAAGAAAAACAGCCTTTGGCACTGTGTTGCTGTGGCACCTTTGTCATAAATAAGGTGCCACACAATACAGGGATACATGTGGGTCTGTTTCTGGACTTTTTATACTGTTCCTTTTGTCAATTTGCCTATCCTTGGGCCAAAATAATAGTGTTAATTTCTCTGGCTTTCTAAGTTTTGACATCCCGAAGTCTACACCCTTCAACTTTGTTCTTCAAGATTGTCTTTACTATTCTTGACCCTTTGCATTTATGTATAAGTTTTAAAATCAGTTTGTCAATTTCCACCAAAAAAAATGCTAGAATTTTTATTATGATAGCATTGATCTATGGATCAATTTGATGAGAATTACCGTCTCTTCAATATTCAGCCTTCCACTCCGTGAACATGTTATATAGTTTTCTACTTATTTAAGTCTTTAATTTATCTCAGTAATATTTTATAGTTTTCTATATAAAAGCTTTGCATATCTTTTATTTTTCCTAACTATTTAATATTTTGATGCTAGAACAAATGGCATCTTTTTTCTAATTTGGTGTGGCTGATACATAAATACAATTGATTTTTATAAATTTGTTGTATACAGTGGCTTGCTAAATTAACTATTATTAATTCTAATAGTTAATTTTTGTAGATTCTTTTGGTATTTCCAAGTGTGCAATCCTATCATCTACAAACAAAAAACAGTCTTATTTCTTCCTAAATAATATTTATGTCTTTTGTTTCATTTTTTTGTCTCATTGCACTGACTAGGAATTCCAATACAATGGTAAATAAAAATAGCACTAGAAGACATCTTTGCCTGATTCCTGATATTAGGGGCAAGATTCTCACTATTTAATAATTAGGAGTACTGTTTGTTGTTAAGCTTTTTTTTAATATCCTTTATCATTAAGAAAGTTACTTTCTATTTCTAGTTTGCTAAGGATTTTTTTATGAAGTGGTATTCAATTTTATCAAATGCTGTTTCTTAATTTCTTAAGATGATCATAATTTTTTCTCCATTCTGTTAAAATTTCTACATAATTCTGTATGATTTTGATTTTTGAAATTTGTTGAGACATGTTTTATGGCCTAGCGTATAGTCTATTTTGGTAAATGTTTCTCATGCACTTGAAAAGTAAGTGTATATTTGCAATTGTTCAATATGGTATTTTACATACGCAGTTAGGTAAATTTTGTGGATCATGCTGTTCACATTTTCTATAAGCTTACTAATTTTTGTTGTCTAGAAATCAATAACAGACAAATAATTAGAAAGTCACCAAATGTTTTGAGGTTAATCAATACCATACCTATTAAGTCATGCATCAAAGAAAATATTCACGGTGAAACTTACGTAAAGCAGTGTTTAGAGAAAAAGTTACACCCTTAATGCTTACACTGGAGGTGGAGTAAAGCTTCAATTTAGGATTGTTATAGCTTCCTTTTGAATTGACCTTTTTAAAATTGTGAAACATCTCTTTTTATATATAACAGTGCTTCTCAACCAGGGACATTTGGCAATGTCTGAAGACATTTTTGGTTTTCAAAATTGTGAAACATCTCTTTTTATATATAACAGTGCTTCTCAACCAGGGACATTTGGCAATATCCGAAGACATTTTTGGTCTTCACACCTTGGTGGGGGGAGGATGGTGCCAACATCTAGCAAGTGAAGGCCAGGGATGCTGATAAGCATCCTACAATGCACAGGACAGTCCCTCGTAAAAAAGAATCATCCAGCCCAATATGCCAATAGTGCTGAGTTGAGAAACCCCATTCTATAATAATACATCTTGCCCTAAAATCTACTGTATCTGGTGACAATAATATCAGATTATTTTTATTAGTAACATATGTTATATCTTTTTTATCCTTGGACTTTTGACATTTTGTGAATCCTTATACTTTACGTATATGTCTCTTAAGCATAATATAGCTGGATTTTGGTTTTTTATCCATTCTGGTGACTTTTATTCAATGTGAAGGATTTAGTCCATTTATATTCAATGTAAAGACTGATATATTTGGGTTCGAATTTACCCTACTATTTTTCTTTTTGTGCCATATAGTCTTTTCTCCTTTATTCTCTCCTCTTGTCTCCTTATGACAACTGAAATATTTTTAGAATTTTTTCATTCCCTCCTCCAATAGTTTGTAATATATACATTGTTTTCTTTTAGTGGTTGCCTTATAAGTTACAACATACATTCTTAACATTACAGTCTACTACATATTAATACTTTTACCAATTCTCAAAAAATACAAGGTCTTTTGACACTTTAATTTTCAAAACCCCGCCACTTTCTATGATATCATTGTATGTATTTATATTCTACAAATATTTTAAACCCCACATCATCACTGTTTCTTTATATTGGCAGTATTGATTTATATTCTTTTTACAGACTTACCCGTTCTCCTCATTCCTTCCTAAAATTTTACATTACCCTTGGGGAACATTTTTCTTCCTCTTAAAGCACTCCTATTTCTTTTAGTGTTTATCTGTTACAGATGAATTCCCTAAGTTTCTATTTGTCTCAAAATGTCATTTTTGTTTTATCTTCATTTTGAGGAATATCTTCCTTGGTATAAAATTCTAGGTAGACAGTTGTGAGTTTTTTTGGGGGGGGAGGGCCCATACTTTACAGATGCTATTCCATTGTTACCTAGTTTCCATGCATTCTCTTAAAAGTCAGGTGTTAATCCTATTATTGCTACTGTGAGTGTCTTTCTTTTTTTCTGACAGCTTTTAAGATTTTGTTTTTGTTTGCCATTAATTTTATCATGATATGCCTAGCTATGGTTTCTTTGCATTTATACTACTTATGATACATGAAACTTCTGCATTGGTAGCTTGATGGGTTTATCAAAATTTTTAGCCAATTTATCTTCAAATATTATTTATTTGACCCATTATAAAACTACTCTGACCCATTTTCTCTTTTTTTCTTTTTCTGGAATTCCAATTACATATATTTAGGCCTCTTTACCATTTTCCATATGTATCTTATATATTTTATATCCTTTTTTTCTCTCTGTGCATCAATCTGGATATTTTCTGCTGGCCTATCTTCCTGCTCAACAATTCTTTTACTGAGTTCTAATCTGTTATTAAACATATATGTTGAATTATTAAATTCAGTTACAGTAATTTCAGTTATAGAATTTCTACTTGATTCATTTTGTAGATTCTTGCTCTTTGGTGAAATTTTTTATTGTTTTCTCTATTTTGCTGAGCACATTAATCATAGTTATTTTAACATATGCCTGTGTTTTAGAACCCCAATGTCTGAATCACTTGTGGGTCTATTTTTTGTTGTTGTTCATTTATTCTTGGGTTTTGTTTCATTTTGTTGTTTGAGGTTGTTGTCTGTGAGTTTTTTTCTTGTTTGGTTTTTCTGTTTTGTTTTATTTTTGGTCATTTGGTCCTATTTCCTATTATGCCTAGTAATTTTTTCTATTGTTATAAGCATCCCTCCCTGTGTATAAATCCACAGAGAGAATTTGCTTTTTTTCTGGAAGACAGATAGAGAACTAGGAGATCATCTGACTCAGGCAAGGGGAGTCTACTTCTGGTTTTCCCTTTTTCCTAGATCTGGCCCTTTAGGAGTCTCAACTGAGAGCCTGGACTATTTACTAGAGCCCCTCATCCTGGACTCCAATTGAGTCTCCTTAGTACTATGGCACTACACTTTCTGCTTAGCTTTTACCCTCTTGAAGCTACTTTCTGCTTAGTTTATCAGCATCTCATCCTACATATGTACTTCGTAGAATCTGACAAACGATTCAAAGGGAAATTGTGGGTAGAATACCAAGCTTGGTATTCTACAGTAACTTTTCTTCTAGGATCTTGCTTCTCAAGTCCTGGCTGCCTTGAGAACCCTGAACTCTAATATTTGATTCCCAGTCCAATGAGTATCCTGCTACCAGCTTTCTGTTCAGATTCTATGCCCTGCTCTACGATTGGCAAATGCCCCAAAAGGAAAATTTGACAGTGAATGTAGGGCTCATTTTAATGCATTTTTCTTCCATTAGGAATCTTGACCTGTCAAGTCCTAACTGCCTTGATTTCTCTTTGTTGCCTTTAAACATCTGTTTTATAGATCTTCTTAGCAGGATAGTTAGTCTGATACTAGCTACTTAATCTTAATCAAAAGCAGGAGGGATAATTACTTTTTAATAGGCTATAACCAATACAAAGTTAAGAATTAATTGGATTCATTAAGTTATTTGGTTAATTAGACTAATAACTACCTTGAATTTCCACAGCATTGCTCTTCAAAGGCTTTCAAAGTGCTTTTACACATTAACAAAGTACCATTACTACTTTTCTCCAGCTCTAATTTGCAAATTAAAGTTAGTGAAATGGAGTGAAATAACCTAAGTTCATAGACACGTAGGTATCTAGAGGAATTAGATAAAAACAGATACTAAACGTGTTGATTGACAAAATTATCTTGGGATTTGAAATCCCAAGAAACAGACTCGCCATAAGTATACCGTGATTCATATTACATGTAATTGCCCATAACCTTTAGTGCCCTAAAGGGATATAGAAAGTATGTATCATGTGTTGGGTGCTGGTTTGGGTACCTCATCATACAGAGTAAATAGAGTGGTATCAAGGCCTCTCAGAAAGCTTTTTAAAACATAATTATAGTAAAATAATTTTCTATAAAACTTATAGGAAAACAAATATTGTAGTTTAAGTCAGAACTTGGTTTCTCATGTAAGTGAAATCATAATAGTATTACAAACCATATTCTGTTTATCCTTTTAGGTTTACTGTAGCAGTAGCCTTTGAAGTAATATTTTACTCTATGGAGATTTTTCTATGCCTTTTCTCCAGAATTGGCATTAAACATGGATTTCTTACAAATTTCTTGCAAATTCATTCCAGAGAAACATATTCAGCTTATAAAAGAAATCTAAAGATATTTTTTTAAAACTGAGTGGAGAGACAACTTACTAAATAAGAAAGTAAAATCCTGCAGACCTTAACTCTAAATCACAGCAAATAGTTGTAAATGAAACACTGAGCACCCAATAGACACTCAATAAATATTTGATGATATTGATTTCTTGCATCCTACAATGAGTTTTTTAGTGGGGCTTTGATAGTAATTGGGTACCTCATCTTAATACCTTGACACAAAGGAATAATCCATCATTGTGCTTCTCTGGGATTCCAAATAACAAGCACCACGAACTGAGTGAGAATAGGTTGACCTCACAAGGCCTCTTGCAACCCTGTTACTTGAGAATTAATAATAAATAGAGGTAGCATTTTTACAGACAATTTCTGTCCATAACTGAAAGTATCTTACAGACACTGGTTAAGCTTCCTGCTTTTTCCTGAAAGACTAAAAAAATATGATTCTCATTTTACAAATCAGCAAGCACACAGAAGTCAGATAATTCAACAAATTCACATAGTATGCCTATCTCAGCTAGGAAACGTGCCTGGGTGTCCCCACTACTGATTCAATGAGTTATTGATTAGTATTAACTTTCCGCCTACTGTTGTTCTCTACACCATTTACTTCATAGACCAAATCCTAACCACTAGACTATTTCTAATATAGTTGTCTAATATATTAATAATTGTACTATTCTTATGTTTGCAAATTGACCACATCTATAATAGTATAATTCTTCTATTGTGCAGCTTACTTTTTATATTCCATTTAGGAATAAGGAATAAAGCAAAATTATATAAATGAAGAATAGGAGGAGAATTAGGATTTATTTTATTCTTGCATTTACAAACACACACCAAAGTTCTTACTTTGTTGAATGTTTCTAGTGGGTTATCTCCTACATTACGAAGGCTCAAGACAGGATGAGTAATAGAGCATTTAGCACAACAATAAGATTAGGAAAGAGTAGACCCTAAACAACTGCATGTTTCATAAGCCTTAAAGAATCCAAAGAAGTTTTAGAAATTGTTTGAGTATCATTTGATTTTAAGTAATGAATAAATCAAATATTTATTGTTTCTTCACTCTTCTATTTTAATTGCCCACATTCTGTAGTGAGAGAGGATCTATGGAAGATGTTGTAAACCAATTTCTACTCTTTTCATCTGTCTCTAAGTTCAGTTATGCCTTTGGTTAACACTATGCAATATGCTGAACTTCCTTCAAAACCTTGAAACCGTCTCACCAGCCTCAGGGTAAAAGGGAAATCGTGTCAGCAGCAACCAAATTGCCAGAAGGAACAGCTCAAATGTTTCCTAATATGCAGTCAACACCTGGCAAGTGTCTAACGTTTGGAAAAGTTAAGTTTGCCCAGTAGGAGCAGATGTGAAAAATGGATAAGGTGAACATGTCTCCTATTGGAATATTGCTCACTTTATTTTGTTTTGCGTGGACTGCCACCTCTTTACATTTCTATCGCTTTTTCCTATGTGAAAGCGGACAGAACCCTGGACACCAACTACCCTCCAAGGAGCAGTTGGGTGACAGGCAGAGGGTGCAGCAGAGAAAGCAATAAGCCCAGCTCACTCAGGCTACCGCTTTAGGCTGGTCAGACCACCTGGAGAGCTTCTGGCCTCCTCCTACAGCATCCTGCTGAGCGTCAGACTTCTAAGTACCTCTCAGCCTTTTTGTGTTCCGCTTGCTCATTCCCTCCAAAGAGGACTTTACTCTAGATTATACTGCTCACCTCCCTCTACCATTTCTCAGGTTGCATTCAGAGTCAGAAAATCCAAGAAATATATTCACAGATGTTCCCTTGTTTATTTGTTGACTCTGTGTAATTTGTTTGCCCTAATTTGTTTTTGTCTACCTGGGGACTTCCCTTTTTAATTTCCCTTTCTCTGTTTACCCCTCTTTGTGGAGCAGCGGTCTGTTAAGCTGTGAGAGGCACACGCCAAATTAAAAAAAAAAAAAAAAAACAGCGCTGCAGATTGTTTTAAGCATGGGCTGCCCCTTTGGGCCTGAAGGCCTTGCTTGAAGCCTGCACCTGCTCCTCCTCCTGAGACGTGGGGCTCCTGATCTTTATCCCTTGCCTTTAAGCTGCCTGATTCCTATTATCCAAAGTCAAACAGCGTTCTCTACATTCACGCCTCCAGCACTTGGCATGAAATTAATAAGCCTGGCTGATATATTTCCCTGGAAGCCTGCCACTCTTTAACAGTGGTGTTAGATTAAAAATTTTGGCATGGTTAATGAACAGGGAAAAGCTGAAGCCAAAAGTTTCATGCAGCAATGCAAAGATTTGGGGGTTATGAAAAGAATATCAACTTTTCTCATATTTTCTGAATGCCATCCTAATTACAGGGTTAGATAACAAACACAACTAGACAGTCAGCACTAGAAAAAAAGTGTATTCTCAGGCTTTACTCATATTTAGATTTTATCATTTGTCCTTTCAATCACATGGCCTTCTGTTAGAGTGGGCTATCTAAAATTGTAATAATAGCTATTTGTGCTTTAAACAGGCCTCCCTCATCCCAGGTCCCTGTTTTTCTTATAAAAAGAGCATGTAAATGGGTTTTCAGGCTGAAAACTGATCTTCCTGAAGTGAAAGTCAATCCAGTGGACGATTATTTTGAGCTTATTAAAGACCAGTGTCTCACTGTTGAAGTTCCAGTACTCAATTGTTTAAGTCTACAGCCACAATCCCTAAATCATAAAAACACCACCTTCTTACCACAGGAGAGATACTTGATACTGCGGTCCACCCATTCCTTCCCCTAACCCCTTCTAAACACACCGCCAAGCTATAGAGAATTAGATTCACTTAGAAGATGTAAAATCCAGTGAGTCCTCATGACCCATGCCATTAGATAAAGTTTTTGCAAAAGGTTTGACGTGAGTTTGGCAAAACCTAGGCAGAGTCCTATATGCCATGCAGAGACATCTCAGGGCAGAAAGGGAACATAAACATGGGGACATGAGTCCTCTGTTGTCGGTTACTCATCTCTACTTCTGAGATATTAATGTCACACAACAAGGAGCCTCGGGATATGAAAGGACATTCTCGTCCTCATAGGAGGAAAGAAAGGAAGTAGAAGAAAAAAGAAAGTTATGTGTACTTAGTGAATGCTAAAATATGCTTTACAAACTTGTTCTGACCCCTGAAGAATGGCTAGGAGTTACAGTGACCAACAGGTGCATGCCAGCCCTCTTCGGGGACTCCAAGACGCAAAAAATGTGGAATCATGGGAGCTGTGGAATTACCCAATTCTTTGGTCCAATTGGAAAGCCTAGGAAAGAGCTCAGATAGGGATACTTAGCTGAACAAATACAAGATTTATTTTTCATGTGCTCTAAAGTGTCAGGTTAAATCAAACTAAACCTATCTATGACCCGTAGATAATATAAATACAAGAGTCTGTTATTTTTAGTTTTCACTTTAGTTTCCCTAATCAATGGAATGATAATATGAGGAAGCATCATGGCAAAATCACTAGCATCACTCAAAAGTTCATTTCCAATCGAAAAACAATTATCCTGAGGTAGATGCATGGGAATCATATCACTTCCACTTTTGTTGGCCCATGTGACAGCCATTCTTGCACAGATACCCTATCTAATCAATGATTTAAAGAGAAACTAAAATGATAAATATCCTCCCTGGGATGAAAATAGAAGATATGACTAACATTCCTCTCTTAAGTTACGGGGAAGAAAAAGGCTTTTAAAGCACATGAGGATTTCATCGGGAGACAAGAGTTGACCCTTGGTAGAGTCAAATCAATTTCATAGCAACCCATTACAATAGGCATCTACTATATTCATAACTGCCAGGATACTTCAAAGCTTTTTCTCAATATAAAGAAGGCATAAAGAGATCAAAGCTCCTGGACCACACATAATGCAGTTGAAAGTTGTCCCAACATGTTCCCTGCCTGTAAGACAAATAAGTTAAATGTATTTGCAAATGTCAACTTTGTCCCTTTTAATGCCTCTTAAATCAGGTCAGTGAGTCTGTTTTGGAAACAGAAGTAGGATGACTCACAAATACTTCCTTGGCTCATTACCCAAGCTTAGATAAAACAACTCAATTTCAAGCACTCTGGAGTTGCCCCGCGATGGTCCACATCCTTAGGACACTGTTACACTCTGACCATTTGCATTTAAAGCCCCACCCCTTTGTTCAATAGTCTGCCGCTGTACACTTGCATCATTATCATGTCATCTGAAAAAAGTAAATGCATTTTTTAAAATTGTTTAGCTCTTCTGGCCCTAAGACTAAATGCTGGTTTGCTCTTGTGGCTGCACTCAAAGTTTTGTCTGAAACCAAACTTGCCCTGAATACTAAATTCCTTTCAAGGGAAGGCAAAATTTTGCAATAAATAATCTGTCCCATTTTAAAGACTGATTCTAATGTTCCAACATGTACATTTTATATTTTACCCAGAGTTCTCCAGGAAATGCTGTTGGGGGAATAGTATTGGGTGTCAAAAACTGGCTCGATGTCTCCCAAAACAGGATTATCTCTCTTCCTTAGAAATGAGAGCAGCCAGAGTTTATTCTAGCCCTCTATTTCTCCCAAGATTCCCATTTCCTGAGCTGCTGAGGTTTCCTGAAAACCTCCAATGGCTCCTACTCAGCCCACCACCCCAGCACAGCCTCTCACACTCTCCTGCCAAATACTCATTCACCACTGAAGAAGTCCTGTTACCTATTCTCATATCACCTAGTACTTTGTCTTCATGGAACTCACCATCGCAAACATTAAGAAATTGTTTTCATAATGTCTGTCAATACTGTATCCCTGAGCCTAGCTCACTGCCTGGCACAAATAGATGCCTACCCCAGAGTTAATAAATAAAAGAACAAATGAATGAATCAATTCCCTTGCCTGCCTTTGTAAATTTGCTCACTGAACTCCGTTTGGCTGCAATTATAAACTCTGCCTGTATATATTCTATTTTCCTTTAAATCCAAGCTCAAATCCGAATGTCTCCAAATGTATGCTTTCATGATTTCTCCAACTTCCCTTAAACATTTATTCAGCATCTATCCTACACCAAGCCGCTGCTCTTACCCTCCTCTGAACTCACATTGTCCCCTGCTAACACCTCTCTTAGGGAACTTGCCACAATCTTCCATGTAATAATAGAGTCTTTTTTTTAAATCAGTCTCTGTCCCTCAGCTACAGGGACAGTACCTCAAGGGCAGATCCCATGTCCTTGATCTCAACCGTCCAAGGGCTTACATTTCCTGAACAGGAGAAATTCATCCTTATGCCAGCAATCACAACAAAACCTAAGTTATTCTGCATTGGATAAATAAGTGAATGAATAAATGTTTATGGTCGGCCAATGCTTTGAAGACAAAAACCTTTTTTCATGATTCTTCATATTCTGAACAGTACAAACCTCTTAGATCAACTACCTAGGATGAAGAGGAACACAAGGAGAATTAAAAGTGGACAGTAGATGGTGATGATTTAAAGAGGGACAGCAAAAGTACTTCTCATGAGTTGAAAAATGCTTCAGACCTTGAAGTATCATCCATGCATCTTTCCCACACCCTCAACAACCCAAGAGGTCCAGTTTAGAAACATTCTGCAGCATTTTCCCAGACATTCCATTTTTGGAAGTAATAAGCTCCTGATAAATAACCATTATATACCATCCCAGAGACTAACCACAACCTTGGGCCTGGTGTGGGCTCAGACAAGGTCCCTACTGGGTACTAAGGCTCAGGGACAGACAACTTGGGCCTTGTATTAGTCTCCTGTTGCTGCTGTAGCACATTAACCACAAACTTAACGACTTAAGACAATACAAATTTATTATCTTAAAGTTCTGGATTTCAGAGGTTTAAAATGGGTCTCACTAAGCTACAACGTGTCAGCAGGAGTGCATTCCTTCCAGAGGCCTTAGGGAAGAGTTCATTTTCTTGCCTTTCCCAGCTCCTAAGAGGCCATCAAATTCCTCGACTCACGACCCCATTCTCTGTCTTCAAAGTCAACAGTGTCAGGCAGACTCCTCACATTGCCATCTCTCTCCTTCTCTCTCCACTGCCCCCTCCTTGTATTTATGAGGACTCTCATGATTACATTGAACCCACCTGGATAATCCAGTAAAGTTGAGCATCCCAAATCCAAAACTCTAAAATCCAGCGGCTCCAAATCCTGAAACATGATGCTCAAATGAAATACTCAATGGAGCATTTTGAATTTTGAATTTTCAGATTTGGGATGCTCAACTGGTAAGTATAAATTCAAATATTCTAAAATCTGAAAATTTTAAGTCCTATGCAATTCAGATAGGGGGTGAGCTTGTATAATCTTCCCATCTCAGGGTCAGCTAATTAGCAACTTTAATTTATCTGAGACCTTAATTCTTTTTACCAGGTGACCTAACCTATTCACAGGGATTAGAACACCGACATTTCTGTGGGCCAACATTCTGCCTACCACAGGCATGCAGAGCAGGGGTAGCAAAGTCACAAAGTCCCCAAATCCTGGGAGGCACTGGCCCAGGATGGAGCAGGGAAGGGCCACAAGGCTAGAGAACACTGTCTACAGAGAGCTCTCAGTTAAGGTCCCAGACCCGTTCATCCAGGTTGAGTCCACCAGAGCACCCTGCCCCTAAGGTGGCTCCATCTCTCCTTTCAGGAAAAAGTGTGACATGATAAACTCATCTATGCTAAGGGACTTCCCATGTTCTTCCCATGACATAGGAGCTCCCAGAAAAAGGGAAATACTTGACACAGAGACATGATTTACTATTGATAAAATTTCAGATTTCATTTGGGATTTATTTGGAAGATTTCTCAAAATACATCATGTACTCATTCCTCAAACCACCTTTGCAATTAGGCTGATCCTATTCCAAAGCAGCAACAGTCAGGTCATAAGATCATCACACGTGAGTGAGAAGGAGAATGAGACAGACCACAAAAGACCCAGGACCCACACACACACACACACATAACTTTCTTATATTGTTCTTAGACATTAAAAGAACCTTTTCTACAAATAGAAAGTTAAATAGAAAAACAGTAACTTTTCCATTACCATTTGCTGCTGCCACCCCCTTAGGGGTGCCAGTATGGGCCCATTAATGTCCTGTGACAAGCAGAGGTGAAATTCTTTATGAGGCAGTGTTTATCTTCACCATATGTTTTCTAGTATTGACTGAGAGTGTTAATTGGTGTATCAGGAATCAGGAGGGGGAAGATCAGGGCATCTAGGGAGACCTCACCATCTAGTGTCCCCCTACCCTCAATTAGTAGGTTAACACATGTCTAAAGGCTCGTAATTTGTGCTGATCTACTGCTTAGCCAGCAAATGGGTCCCACTTGGAATGTGCTGTATGTCAGCCTTACAGTTTTTCTGTCTTCTAGTTTACTCAGAAGGAAAAAAAAAAAGAGAGGGAGAAGGTTTTTGTTGTTTTTTTTTTAAAATATAGTGGCTGCAAAATAAAAGTGATCACATTGAGGTTCATGAGTAGCTGAAGGTTTAGGTGGCAGCTGGATGCCCTGGCTCAGTCCCCTCCTCCTAGGAAGTCCTCACCCTATCATCTTACCCAAGCTTTCATTTTCCCGTTCCTCGTTCCACATTCCCACCTGTCTTCCTGGGCATGGACGATTATCCCTTCCCAAATCTGTCAAGGCTCCTCCCCTCTTCTCCTCTCCTTTCACAAATCCACACCAGTCCCACTTCCCCAGAAAGTTTCCAAAATATTTATTGAACATTCAATCTCTGCTATGGTTCAAGTGTGTCCCCAGAATTCTTGTCCTAGAAATTTGGTCCCCAATGTGGCAGTGTTGGGAGGTGGGGCCTTCAAGAGGTGATTAGGTCATGAAGACCTAATGCCCCTTCCACAAACGCCCATTCCCCTTCTGCTTCTCCGCCGCGTTATGACACAGCACAAGGCCCTCGCCAGAATCCGACTAGATTCGGCCCGACCTAATCTTGGACTTCCCAGTAACCAGAACCATGAACTACATAAACCTCTTTCCTTTATAAACTACCGAGTCTCAGGTATTCTGTTACAGCTACAGAAAATGGACTAAGACAACCTCACTACAAATAAAGATTTCCAACTTAAAACTACATGGAAAGATGAAATCTCAAAATGGAAAAGTTCCTATAATTCATAATACTCAACATAATAAGGTTGCTAACAATATAAATAAATAGGTGCCAGAATTTGAAGTGTTTGGAACAATTTATCTGGAGTGCAATTTAGACACCATTATCAAGAGTCCTTTATGGGTTCATGTACTTTGCTTCAATAATTCCTCCTGAGGAGTTCACATAAAGAAAATGAAGAGAAATGTAGTCAAAGACTTACGGACATGTTTTTCATCACTAAGTTTTTTGAAATTGAAAAAAAAATTTGAAAAATATTAATTCCAACAATAGAAAGGTAGTTAAATGATATCATCATTAAAAACTATGTTTTAGAAAAATATTTAACAAAGCAGGAAAATGGTGAAAATATGATTTTAAGTAAAAGAGCAGGATATACTCCTAACACTAAATTTGTTTCATATGTTGAATTACTAGTAAATATTTTTTCCTAATATTTCTTGTTACTTACTCATGCAGTATTAGTTACCTCAAGGAAGAGATGACATGGCATAGAGTAGGAAACACAGGAGTTAGTTCTTGGCTTCAAATGCCTCATCCCTGACATAGACAAAATGATTGGAAAGATGCACTGAGAAGAAGAGCAAAGCCTCCCCCACATGTCTTACCCCAAGATTAGATAATGATCCTCTTGCCTGAGATAAAGTAAGAATTACCAAGAATGTAGAGAAGTAAAAAGCATATACACGTGTGTGTGCGTGTGTGTGCATGCACGTGTGGTGGGGGGTATGAAGTATGATGCTGTTTTGGAAAAATGGAACAAAGAGACCCTAGGGTTATTGGACAGAGCTTTAGGAAAACAGAAAAGCGACGTATAGTTCCTGATGCCCAAGGAAGAAATGGCCATGAGCTACGTCTATGCTGATAAGTCCTTCAACATACACACATACACACACACACACACACACACACACACACACACACACAATTTCCAGCAAAGCATAGGGGCAGCAGAACAAATTAGTGTGTCCAGGAGTGGCACAGAATGTGCAGGCCCTTTGACAACCTCATGAAATCTGCAGCTCAGGATGGCACCACACCCAAACAATGATACCTACCTATCAGTGCCAAACAGCCTGTGTGACCACGAGAGGAAGGGAGTGGCTGAGGGACAGAAGCCCCGACTATGCCTATGGTCAGGAATGAGGCAGTCAGGAACTAGGGAAGATTCAGCGGCAGCCTGCACGGTGTCTAAGCAGTAACAACATGGGTAAATGACACTCGGAGGACCAGGGCTCACCTTCCCTCCAACCTGGAACGTTGCATGAGTCTTCTTCATTCTTTCACCAAAAACCAGAAACAGAGTTCCCTCCCATTGTGCATATCATTGTCTCTGATCCCACCAGAGAGTCAAGTTTTAAACTTTTGCCCTATGTCCAATCAGTTATCAAGTTCTTTGGCCAAGTCTGTTCACTCTGACTGCCCCACTCAGATGCAGCCCTCCTCCAACACCCTAACAGAACTGCTGAGCACAGACTAAAGCTCTCCCTCCATCCAGGTTCATCTATCCCCATTGCTTCCCCTGCTCCCCACACGCTGCAGGAGGAGTCGTCCTCCTGAAACACCTATCCCATGACCCTGCTCAGAAACTTCCACCAGAGCCCAGGCTTCAGCTGCCCTTGAGGTCACATGATAACCAGACGTGCCCAGTGTGTCCACCTTAATTCCCCATTCTCTGCAACAGAAATCCCATTTCAGACTCTGTCTTTGATACCAGACTTTGGGTTCTTGGTCCCTAAGTCAATAGAAATTGGCACAAGATCAGAAAGATTTAGGCAGGCAAGGCTTTACTGGGGCTTTTGTTTGAACAAAAGGGAGGCAGTGCTGGTTAAGGGGGTGAGCAGAGTGGCGCTCCAAACAAAGGGCTGGGGAACTTTTATGGGGTTATAAAGAGGGAGGTAGATGTCAGTTTTGGTTTTTTGTTTGTTTTGTTTTTTTATTTCAGTATATTACGGGGGTACAAATGTTTAGGTTACATATATTGCCTTTGTCGCACCCGAGTCAGAGTTTCGAGCATGTCCATCCCCGGGATGGTGTGCACCACACCTATTAGGTGTGACTATACCCAACCCCTCTTAGCCCTCCCACCTGTCCGACACCCGATGAATGTTATTACCATATGTACACTGAAGTGTTAGTCAGTTAAGTCATTTAATACCAATTTGATGGTGAGTACATGTGGTGCTTGTTTTTCCCTTCTTGTGATACTTCACTTAGTAGAATGTTTTGAAGTCATCACCCGTAGAAGCGGGCTTCTGTTGGCTGCTGCACACTTGGCAGTCAAGCTTCTTCATGTATCACATGTATCATTTTAAATCTCCACCCCTGGGTATGATTTTTTAGCAATAAAATGAGATATTAATGAGGGAAAAGTCAAGGTTATGTCAGTATGGGGGCCTATACTGGCTTGAAGTGGTTAGATCTGAATAGGTCTGGTTTCTTTGTAGCCATGTTCCTTATCAGCTGGTGTCAACGTCTTGCTTCAGTGGTCCTGGAAGACGTTACTCAAGAGACAGACAATTGGCCCCTTCCTGATATGGGTATGGGCTGAATTTCAGTGACTAGGAGGTCATTTGGGTTTTTCGCTCTTCTACACTTAATTAGGCTGGGTCATGCTGCCTCAGGTTGCCTCCCTTTGTCATAAGTGAGGGCCAAGTCCTGTCCCTGTAATGTCTCATCTTCTTGCTTGGAGCATCTTTGCAACCAAGACTAGCCATTCCTCAAATCCCAAGTCAAGTCCTATTGTCTCCAGCAATATTTCTATATCCTTTCAGTCCCCACAGCTCTCTCCTTTCTTTGCTTCCTATAGCACTTACAAGCTAACCATTCCCTCAAGCCCTTAATCACATATGGCCTGAAATTTTTTCATAACTGAAGCCTGTTATGCCTCTACAGCTCAGCTGCCCAACTAGGCCAAGCTCCTGGCGGTCAGGAACAGATCTTGTCCTTACGTCACCCAATGGTGACAGCACAGTAAATGCTCTTGAATGCGTTAATTGAGCATCAACTCCTCTCTGGTCTTTTATTACCAGCTTCACGCAGGGAAGATGGGAAAGTGGGGCAGACAGGAGCAATGGGCAGAGTGTAGACCCAGGAAAAGATTCCCAGCAGAGGGAAGAGTGCTCACTCCAGGCCATAAGGCTTAAACCACTGCAATGAAGGAATTCATTTAAACCTCATATTTGAGACTACATTGGTTAGACTTAAATGCTTGGACAGTGTTAGCACTTTTAAAGTGCATTTCAGATCTGGGATGTGGAGAAAGAAAAAAATATGAGTTCTGGACTTTTTTATTGAGGCAGTTTAAATACAACTTACCAAATGATGGTGCAAAGCACAAGTCACAGAACAGCTGTGTGTGCCCGTGTGTGTGCGCGTGCACAGTCACATCCAAGAGAGCTAAGAGCTGGCCCATAATATTTTACAAGAAAGTGTTTAATAAATATATATTGAGACCAAGAAAGAAAAAGAACATCTACCACATCAGAAAAATAAAGGACATAAACAAGAAATTCTCTCTCTCTCTTTCTTTCACCCTCTCTCATACACACACACACACACAAGTTCAATAAACACAGGAAAAGTATTCTGCCTCAGTAGTAATCAATCAAAAGTCTCCTTCCTTCCTGACTACTTCTCTTCAACCTATGGGTATTATAAATGAGAATTTCAACAAACAAATTCAACTACTATTTGCTTTGTGTCTATTATATCAGATATTAGGTAGCAATGGAAAACCATCAACAAGTTCAAGCAAGGGAATGACAAGATCATCTCTATTCTCTGCTCTTCTCTTCTATTCCTTTCTATTCTAAAATGCTATGCCTACTAGAAACAATGAGGACAGTAGCAGGGGAGGTGACAACATTTGCTTCAAGCTCCAGTCTTTCTCTTCTTTTCTCTGGCCTATCTTCTCCTTATCTAATTTAAATTCACTACAGCCATCAATATTATTAATACAAGTAGTGCGGAAGGGAAGGGTTGTTTTTGTGAAAGGCTAAATTTTTTTGCAAAACCTATATCTGGCTTTTACCTTTTACAATCTAAAACTTGGGAGTCATGTACAAATGTACTCAAATTCAGAAATAAAAAGGACTAATTATTTTTGCTACCTGGGTTAAGTGAACCAGAGAGCAGCAGACAAATACCCCCCAGAAAAAACTTCAACTCACTGAAAAGAATTCTCTTCTGTTTCATAAATCACAAGGCGTGATTGTAAGTCACTTTGCACATATCTACTGCTGTACGACGGATGTAGGATAACAATGGCGATGGTGGTCATCAGATGAACAGCAAGCTGCTATTTGGTACAGAAATGAGGAGAAAGACATCTAGGGCAGGAGTCTGATCTCATATCTCCAGCTACAAAGACATTCTACTTTAAATGTATTCTGTTTTACTTGGTTTTTCTTTCTTTTTCCCTCCCCATCAAGTAAAATAAATGCTAGGTGCTATTTTTATGAGAAGCCCTAAATAAAGAGCAGAAGTTGAAGCTCCTGAGAGCCCCCGCTCACCTTAAGTGCTTCCCTCGGCTGTTGGAGAGCATGACCGGGATCAAAGGCCACACTGAGCTCTGTTGAGATGGGCTCCCGGCTCCTGGTGGCTTCCAAAGGAGCAACGTCCACATCAGAAGATGGGATTTGGCTCTGAAAGAACACTCTGTTCTGTTGAAGATGTGCATATTCGTACCTTGGCTGTCAGTGAATCCAAGTCTGATGTTTCTGCTTGGAAAGGGCATTTGGTTAAATAGAATAATGCAACACATTGAATCAGCTCAGCTGGTTGATATCCAGGGAATATTCTGGAAAGGGTCTCTGGCCTCAGTTTACAGAATTGAAAATAAACTGGAGCATCTTGTGATCCTCTCCACATGAACAGCACACAACCGGCCAATACAGGGAAAGTCTAAATCAGTGAGTCCAATTGCTTGGCATCACTGAGGCACAACCTTGGTGTCCAAAGGTAGGTGCACTCCAGGACCCTGAACTGACCAGGAGTCTGCCATGGTGTGTTACTTTTCTGCAGCCGAAGCTACAGAAACTCCATTCTGCCTTTCGAAATTACTTTTCGGTACTTATGTACCAAAGGGCATTTGCTCCCAGTGCAATATCATTCTGTTCCATTTCAAGCATTGTTGTCTGAGCCCATACTAGTTGGCAGGCACAGTGCAAGGCACAGCAGAGGTAAGGAGTATATAGTGCCGCCTTTATGGAACTCAGTACAAAGAGATACAGTCTTATCAGCAGAGGTCACCTTTCAATCTAAACATATGTCTATGATCCTTTTGTCAGAGGGGGAGAAAAAGCCTAAATATCCCCCAAATCATCTTTTTGAAAGAACAATGAAAATGTTTTATAACCAAGAGCATTGACAAAGTTCCCTTGTAGGATGCTTTCGCCGTTAGTAAAGGTAGCACTCAAGGCATTTCCAAGTGAGGAGGGAAATACACTTATTATGGAAAGGACAAGATTAACAGGAGAATAGCTATTAGCAAATATGTTAAAGGAACTGTGACAAAGGCCTCATCCACTTCAGGTGCCTGCTTGCCAGACTGTAGGGTTACTTGCAGCCCTTCACACCATCTGGTAAGGTGGGACTTCCAGACTTCCCCACTGTGGGATCTTAGAGGCAGAAGGCCTCTGCTCGAGCACATCCACATTTTGTGCCTTTCTGAGTTTCAAAATTGCACTATCAAACTTTCCCTTCCTTGGACCCTCTTTCATGAAAATAAAACTATGAGAAAAATGACTTATCTTGCCAAGAAAACCTAAAGGAGACCAACATATGAAGACAATAAATGTTTAATATACACTGCTTCCTGCACATCCTTCCCTGGGCTTCCACAACATCATCCACATCCCTGCTTCCAGCACTTGCCATATCAATCTATAGTCACTGACATATACACTTGTCTCCACCTTCTAAAGTGTGAACTCGCCCAAGGCAAGAAGAATGCCCCACAATAGTGCAAGATGTGCTGATGCATTGAGTGGGTTTTGCCCAACCTTAGCACTATGCTAGGAACCTTGGGAGGACCCACAGAAAGAGATGCTGCAGCCCTTCCCCCAGAAGGACCTCAAGAAAGGACATGATCCCACAGACCCTAAGCCAGAGGGAAACATGGAATAGAAGGGACAGCCTGCCCCAAGACAATCTTGTCACCAAAACCAGCTACAAAATTTGCAAAGCCTAGTGCAAAATTAAAATTCAGGGTCCCTTGTTCAAAAATTATTAAGAATTTTGTGTCTTAGTCCATTTTGTGCTGTTACAACAGAATGCCTGAGACTGGATATTCTATAATAAACAGAAATTTATTGGCTCACAGTCCTATAGGCTAAGAAGCCCAATATCAAGGCATCAATATCTGGCACGGGTCTTCTTGCTGTGTCATCACAAGGCAAAGGTATCATATGGCAGAAGGGCAAAAAGAGAGTGAATAAGAGAGACAGAGAGAAAAAGCACATGAGGGAAAGGAGGCCAAGCTCGCCCTTCTATAAAGGCATCAATCCCATCCATGGATTAGCCCTCAGGGGCTAATCACCTCCTTAAGGTCCCACTTCTTAATACTGATACAACGGCAATTAAATTTCAACATGAGTTTTGAAGGAGACAAATATTCAAAACCATAGCAAATTCCAAGACAGTGACAGCAGAAACCGAGTGCAGAGCCTTTCTGAGCGTGGGTCCCTGTGCAGCTACACAGGCCAAATGCCCATGAGACCAGCCCTGCTTGTCACCCTCTTTGCTTCACTCACACAATACCATCTGGTTGCACCACTGCTCGTGCCTAATCAATTCTGACTCCAGAGTTTTTGGCTAAAGAGAGAAAATGAGGTTAATATCCATGATACTTTTGTGACCTAGACAAAACCATCAGAATAGAACAGGGCTGCCTTCAAGTTCTTGGATGATAATATTTAGGCACTAACAAATATAACACATACTATTTGCTACCAGATGGCAAGCAATATGCAAAGCATTAGTTCATTTAGTCCTTAGGCTGGCCCTATAAAGTAAGCCCTGACAGCGTCTCCATTTTACAGAGAAGGAAACTGAGGCTTTAAAAGGTTAAGTAACTTTCCAAAGGTCACACAGGAAGCTGGTAGCAAGATTCACATGCATATCTTTCTGGAAACAAAGTCCATGGTTAATATACTTACTGCCTCTCAGCGTCCAATCTACTCTGAAGGGGTCCAGTCAGCCATTTATGGGTGGGAGAGATTTCACCTACAGAACTGCTTCCTCTGCTTACAAAACTCTTTTCTCCTTGTCCTTTGGTAAAATATTAATCATAATTGAAACGCCAATAAAGACACCAATTCTTCCAGGAAGCCTTCCTGGATATCCTCCTTGCCTAACCTTGATTAACCCCTTCCTCTTCTGTTCCCTCTACACTTTATATTTACCTTTATTGCAGCACTAACCCCTCAACTGAACTTTCTTTGCATGTTTTTCCTTCTCAACAGTGAGTTCCTTGAGGGTAAAAACTATATCTTATTGATTTATTTTCTCAACTCTTGATACAATATCTGACTCATAATAGGCGCTCAACAAACATAACTTGAATTACCTCAGTGGAATGGAATAGAATAGAATGGTAGGCCCTGGATTTATCTTCTTGTCTAGGGAGTCCTGAAAGCTTTGAGATAAAAATAGGTCTAGGAAACAATGTTTGAAAAAAATCATGGTTCAATGGCTGTGACTCTCTCACCTGTTAAAGAGTAGAAATTTAATTTGTTTTTATCTTTGGAAAATGGATCCATCTCTTCGCCTTCTCTTCTTTTCTAAGCTGCAACACAGGCTAAGCAAGAACACTCTAGGAAGGAATAGAATAGACCCAATGACCTTTTCAAAATCTTTTCATATTCTGAGTATAAATATGCATTTTAATCTTTAAAAACAATCATTTTGGGATGTTTTAATGGCTGCTTTTAAAGGGAAATCACTTTATAGAGTAATCCTGCCAGTCTGCAGCAAAGGGAGACCTAGGTCAACATGACCCTTCCCTGCGCTCCCTGACTTCTTACCTCTTGCTGTTGACTCTCAGAATCGGTGTCATACTGAGCCCTCTTCAGCCAGCACTGGTTTGCTCTGGGTACCACCTTAGCGCCTTTTCATTTAAACTATAATTAAATCTTCCCTGTTAAGGTGTCAGTGACCCATCTTGGCAACTAAAAGGTAACATGTGCAAGTTAATTTCCTAAGGTCCTAGAGCACAAACCCTGACAACGTGCAAGGGATACACATTTGAACTCATTTCAAAAGAAGTGTGCTTGAACGGGCCTATTCTGAGTGAACAGAGGAAAAAAAAAAAAAAAAAGACTGTCTTTGATCAATGAAGACGTGTTTATAAAAATCAAGATAAGCCAACTCATTAAGTCTATTTGTCTTGACTTAAATAGCTTATACTGTCATATTCTCTGGAAGTATGTGAAGCTAATGGGGAAATTATTCATATAGGAGGAAGTGTTCAATAAGCCAGTTTGGATTAAGAAATCCCAGACCTAGATGCACTCTAAGACTGCTGTCCCCAACCCCTGGGCCATGGACCGTGTCAGTCTGTGGCCTGTTAGGAACCAGGCCACACAGCAGGAAGGAGAGCGAGCAAAGCTTTATCTGTATTTATAGCCACTCCCCATCGCTCCCATCACCACGTAAGCTCCACCTAGTATCAGATCAGTGGCAGCATTAGATTTTCATAGGAGCGCAAACCCTACTGTAAACTGTGCATGTGAGGGATCTAGGTTGCTGGCTCCTCGTGAGAATCTAGTGCCTGATGATCTGAGATGGAGCTGAGGCGGTGATGCTAGTGCTGGGGAGCAGCTACAAATACAGATATCATTAGTGGGAGGTCTGACTGCACAATAAATGTAATGTGCTTGAATCATCCTGAAACCATCCCAACTCCCCGGTCCACAGAAAAATTATCTTCCATGAAACTGGTCCCTGGTGCCAAAAAAGTTGGGGACCGCTGCTCTAGGAGATCTGTAGTCATTAGTCCAGCTCTCCATTACTATATTACTTTCCTATTGCTATTTATGGAAACAAACTACCACAAATGTGGTAGATTAAAACAATGCGAATTTATTATCTTTGCAGCTCTGTAGGTCATAAGCTCAACACAGGTCTATCAGGCTAAAACCAAGGTGTCAGCTACACTGCATTCCTTTCTGGAGGCTCCAGGAGAGAATCCCTTTCCTCACCAGCTTCAAGAGGCAGCCTGCATGCTTTGGCTTGTGGCCCCTTCCCCCATTTTCAAAGCCAGTAATGTTGCATCTGTCTGACCATTTTCCAGTAGTCAGAGCTCCCTCTCACCAACGCCTGGAA
Organism: Propithecus coquereli; assembly: GCF_000956105.1. Taxonomy (NCBI): domain Eukaryota; kingdom Metazoa; phylum Chordata; class Mammalia; order Primates; family Indriidae; genus Propithecus; species Propithecus coquereli. The sequence goes on from NW_012153507.1 coordinate 3,952,581, forward strand.
AGATTCTTCATTTGGAAAGCCCATGTGATTAGACTGGACTCTCTTGGAAAATCCAGGCGAACTAATCATCTCAAGGACCTTAAATTAATCTTATCTGCAAAGCCTATTTGCCATGCAAGGTAAACCTATTCCCAGGGTTCTGGGGATTAGAACATGGACATCTTTGGAGACATTATTCTGCCTACCACAACTACCAAGGGAAAGGTGCTCCAAAAATGTAATTGTAGGATAAATATCTTCATCATAACTCTACTTCAGGGCCTAAGGTTTCTTATTAACATGAAGTCTTTTTTTCATATCTAATCTAAACCTCTCTTACTACCACACTTCCAAGTGACTACAGTCTCACTCTCCAGCCCTATAGAAACCCCCAGCCTAAGGTTTCAGTTCTGGGCTCATTAGAGTTCAGGGGCTTTTTGCCATGTTCAAGGTGAGTTCATGGCTATGGAAATTAGCTTGTACCAAGCTATCTGATCTCTTTTCCTCTCCTGCTACCCACAGGCACCTCACGTCCCCTCACACCTCCTCCTATATGAGGCTGCACTGATCTTTGGTTCCCTCATCAGTGACCTTCCAGTGGAAGTGTGCCCTGCGCCTGCCCATCCAGCCCCACACCGTGACCCCAAGGCCAACCGCAGGCACTCACATCCGTCCCCACACTCTAGGTGGTGAGAAGCTTTAAAAACTAAATTCACACACAGATCTGAGTCTGGATGAGGCGGAATATCCTCATTCTCATAATGTTCTTATGCATAAACATTTTAAGTTCGTTCCATTGTCCAAAAGTAAGAAAGGGTATTTAGAATCTCAACACAGAGATTTTCACTGGAAGTTTATTGCAGTGAAATATACAAATCTAACTCATGACATTTGTTTGGTAGATTTGAATACCAAGATAGAGCTATAACACTATATATCTGTATATCAAAATGCATTTTACCTCAGTGTAATTGACAGAGATCAACAGAAACACACCAAGCCCTTTGTTGCTCTACTGAAACTTGATCCCTTAAAAAAGGTATGTAGATAAATTAATAAAATAAAAGAAAATGTAGCTGTCAACATTACAAACAAAGCTATGACAGAAGAGAGCTCTCACTTATCTGTAATAGGAGATTTTAAAAACTTGTCCCTGTAACAAAGCCGATTTGGCTTACAACTTTTCAATTTCCCCTCCTTATTCCCAGCCTCCCAACAAAAATAAAAGTGTTAAGGCTCATTACCTATGCAACACTACTATTTCTGCTTTACCAAGTATATATTTGAATTATAAGCTTTTTTAATGCTGAAAATTATGAAGCCTTTAATGTTACTTTTCTGAGTTGTATGGGAGGCTCCTAGGGGATTCTGTCTCTCTTTTTTTATTTTTTTATTTTTAACTAAGTCTTTCTCTCTGCTTCCTTTCAGGGGCAGGAATGTACAATACCATCAACATCAACCAATTCCTTCCAAGGTTTTCCAATTTCTTCCCACGTGTGACTAAGGGAACTGTCTCAGGAACTTAGTAAAGCCTGGGCTTCCTCAGACATCTCTCAGGCCCCAGGTTCCAGCCTCAATTAAGGCATAGGGCTGGGAGCAGGAGGTGGCTCCCAAATCCTGGCACCTAGACAGGCCCTGGAGAAGAACTAGCAGCAGAAGGCTCTGCCTGTGCCCGCTCCTGACGAGTAACTGTGGAACCTACGTATTTCTACGTGTGTCTCTGTAGTGTTCAAAAAACAGACCAGTCGATTAACAGTTTATTAATGATGCATATAAAATACTAGCCACTTCAAAAATATACTTTATTACTCTTTCTCTTCAAGGTAAAAAGGAAATGAGAAAGGAAACAGGAAAGATGGGAGGAGAGAGCACATAAATAAAGGACATATGTTCGGAGCATCTGCTGAGGCCCAGATGTTTTATAATACATAGATCACCTCTCAGAATCCTCTTCACTGTCCCAGGTTGCCATTGTTGTTCCCAACAGTAGGGAAGGTAAGTGAGCCTGAGCATGTTTGTGCGACTTACACAGGGTCCAGGGCGATTTCGACTCCCAAGTCCTTAAGAGCAGTCACACTTGGGTGGCCACTTAATGCACGTCAGTGCCTTGCCCTCATTTTTCATGGAGTCTTATCCTAACACACTAACCAATTCCTTTGACACAAAGAGGGCAGGAATGTACAATACCATCTCCATCCACCTTTTCTACCTCCCTGGACCCTGGGATATCAACACATTCCACCAGCATGACAATACTTCAAGCAGCTGAAAGTCTGAATTGGGGCCTCACCATCTCCTCCACACTTCTGCAACCCAAAGAATTATCTGAGCTCGCCCCTCCCACCCATCCTCGTGGAGTCCAGCCAAGCCCCAGCCCCCAGGGGTTTCTTCAGGCTGAGATCAGGCCCTAGGGCACTATCAGAGGAATTTTACAGCTTTCCCTCTGTGGTTGAGAGTAGACTGAATTTTATAGGCTGCAACTTGAGTTGGTTTCCCACGTCCATGGGCAGCTGACAGCTGTCAGGGAGGCAGGCCTCCCTCTTGCCGCCGGCCAGTCCTGAGGCTCATTCACAGAGACAGGGACAGAGTCCAGACTGACAGTGTTTGTGGGAAGTTCCAGCAAACTAGGTTTGGCTGCAAACAGCCTCTAAAGTCAGCAGAACATGCAGCCTTCTCAAATACCATTGCATCAACTGACCTTGAACTAGACATAGGTCTGATTAAAGACTGTGCTGTCCCCTCCTACAGATCGTTTCAGCCAAATATGCTTTTCTTTCATGCCAGTAACGCCTCTGCAGCTCTTCCCAGTGCTAAAGACTAGGGATGCAGCCCCTGTGTTCTGCCTAAACCTGCACTGATAGAGCATTAGGCGGGAAGGAGCCTTGTCATTCATTCATCATTCATTTATTCACTGATTCAACAAATAGACACTGAATACCTACTCTGTGAAAAGTACTGTGTTAGGCAACAGAAAAAAATAAAAGGAGAACTCACCAGATATCCTGCTCTCAAAAAAGGTTATACTATTATGCTTTAATAGAGAAGATAAGTCATAGATACAACTTTCTCTATGATGAGGTAAAATATAATAGATCCAATGAGAAAAGTACGGGTAGAGCAGTGTGAGTCTTGGGAGTAGAAAGACATTACCTGCACTTAGAGTATCAGGGAAGTTGTCTCAAGTTGGGCTTTCCCCAAAATCAGATTGCGAGGCAAAGATTTGGGTGCAAGTAGTTTATCTGGGCACAAAGAAAGAGTGGAAATTGAGACAGCAAAGGGAGGAAAACCAATAAAGGATCCTTTCATGAGCAGGGTACCGCTATGAGCAAGTGGGGCTCAACCATATCAGGAAACCTCTGGGAGTATCGAACATTCCTCAGAGTCATTGCAATGAGAGATGAGGAAGCTGGAATGTTTATCTCAAAACTCCCATTCCTCCAGGTTGCTCCTGGAGTATTAACTCCATTTGCCGGGCAGTGCAAAATCCCCCAATGGCCAGAGAACACCCTCAACAGGGGACAGGAAGTTTAGAGAGGGCAGTGTTCAGAGAAATTGGCTTTGGGTTCTACAAGTGGGTTTAGGGACCACAAGTGGGGCACTGTCACCATGTGCTACAAAAGTCTTCACAGAGAATCAGTGCTCGAGTGGAGCCTTAAAGAAAGAATAGGATGTGGCCTGTGAAGGGCAGGGGAATTTAAAGAAAGGAACAGCCCAAACAAAGGCACAGAGGCAAGGATAAAGGGAACAGTGAACGATTCAGCAAAGCTGGACCTGTCCAGCGTCCCCATTCAGCCCTGCCTGAGGACAGTGCAGGGACTTTCTGTCCCCTGTGCTAATGCTCTACCACGTGTCAGAAGGCACAGAAACCGGTGCAGGCCCTTCAGTGGGTAAGTTTGAGAAGGGCTTAGAATTCCAATCTTAGGAATTTAGGTTTTAGGTCCATGGTATAACCGGGATATCCCTCTCCCCATCAGGGTCAGGAAGCTACACATTCTCTGACACCTCAAAGAAAATCAAGCTTTTTTTTCCTTCTTACTGACTTTAATAGAAAAAGAAGTACATACTTCTGAAGTACATACGTTCCTGAAACAAACATGTTTCCAAAAATGGATGCAAAGATGGATTTCCCAGTGTTGTATCTTATTTTTAATTCAGTACAGGAAATTTATCTTTAAAGCCATTTTTACTATGTAAAATAAGAAATCATTTGTAATGTAAATTTTAACTTTCCTTACATTCAAATCACCACCACCATCTTCTGTATCTGTTGAATAAATCTTGATATTCTTTGGGTTTTCTTAGAGTAGAGCACATTCATTTAAAAATGTTGTTTATCGACCTGGATGGAACTGGAGACTATTCTTCTAAGCAAAGTATCATACAAATGGAGAAACAAACACCACATGTACTCACTATTAAACTGGAACTATTCAATCAACACTCAGGTGCACATATGGTAGTAAAACTCAGTGGAAACCAAGCAGGATCGGGGAGGAGGGGACAGGTAAATTCACACCTAATGGGCACAATGCACACTGTTTTGGTGATGAGAACACTTCTAACTTTGACTTAAATGTCACGAAAGCAATTCATGTAACCAAAACATTTGTATCCCCATCATACTCTGAAATTTTAAAAAATTATATATTAAAATGACTAATAACCCAAAAAAATGTTTATCATTCAGTTCAGCTCAACAACCTTTATTGAGGGCTTATAAGGAAGAGGCAAGCACTGGGTTAAATGTCAGAGATGCATCAGTAAGTGTGGTGCAGTCCCTGCGGGCTTCAAGGAGGTGGCATCATCATATATTTTTTTCACTGAATATTGTAGTGGGGGATACGTAGTGACTATAGAAAGCAGGAATTTTTTAATGCAATACTGAAAGGGTTAAGGGGTAATAATTTTATGGACTAATGAAAGAAATATTGACCTCAATAGATCTTTTTGGATGATTTGCATAGGGTACAAAACCATAAGATCCATACTTGTTTTCTTTAACTGAAATTGAAAAATGTGCCAGATGAACAATCTTTACATTCTTACTGTCTCTCTAAACAAATATTCATAATTTTATTTCTTTGAAAGAATTTCTACTGCATTGTGGAATCCTCTACACAAGTCAAATTCCAGTTGCTCTTCAGACCACTTTATCCCCTTCTAATCATCTCGACTTTGATCAAATCAAATAGATCAAAATCCTTGAGTTTTCAAAGAGAAGGCATTGGAAAAGAAAGTAGGAAAATCAGTGGAAATATTTTGCTAACATTCTTACCAACGGTGTGAGACCGGGCCTGGCTTTCCACCCCAGCACAACAGGTCCCCTCACTGGGACCACAGGCACTCTGTTTGCAAGCCCGTGCCACTCCCAATTCTAAGCCTGAGCTAGGGCAAAAGGATTTAGAAGGTCCCTTTATGTGTCCACTCTATACTGAGTGCATTAATACAACTTACCTCCCAGAGCTAGGTAGTGTTAGCCCTACTCACAGGCAAAACATCTGTAGATTTTAACAAATAGTACACAGCAAGTCAGTATTGAAGCCAGGATAGAACCCATGTCTGTAAGACTCCACAGCCCACGCCCCTTCCACTGCACCACACTGCCAATGGTACACTCTCACCCCATTCTCATTCTAAGCATCTGTCTTCTCTGAGCCCTCATCTGGTGACAGGCACCTTGCTACCCACTAAGTGGCTGCACAGGGGGAATTCAGAACACTACCATCCCAGTACCCTCCACTGCCGGGACCTGCCTCTCTACTGGGACCCCCTGCCCCCACCCGCAGCTACTTTGTCTTGGATCCTCCTTGCTGACTGCATGGCTGGGCTGTGCCAAGATATTTCCTTACTCCTTGGAATCTCTGCCGCACTGGCCAGAGCAGTCCTCCCTCAGCCCCTGATGGCTGACCAGGAGCAGGTGTGGGCCTCTTCCCAGTGCCCCCCAATCTGCCTCATCTTCTTGTGAGCACCTGATCCAGGGCAGTGTGAATCCCAAGAAAGGACAGGAAGCATCATGACACCAGAGATGTCAGGTAATACACTATGACAGAGCCATCCATGTCTAAGAGGCTGAGCAAAAGCTGACCTCCAAAAGAAATGAGTGGGCTTTGCCCAGAACTTTCTAGAGTTCTAGTCTTAGACCCTAGAAAAGTATTCAACTTTCTCGAAACTTTGCTTAGAAATTCATTTCCCATGGACAACCAGGGCCAAACCAGCAGTAACAAAAGCTGGAGAACTAAAGCAATTTTCTTGAATAGCAGTCAGTAACCTTTCCTAAGTGAGGTACCACACCAGGCTGTTCCCCCCTGATGTTCAGACATGACTGGGTGGGGTGATGAGGGCCCACACTTCTCAGGGTGTGAGGAAGCGTGTTGACTCTCAATGAAAACCACATGCTGTAGGTTCCTACTCCAATTTAGAAGACCGTTTCTGTTCAAAGCTGGCTCATTCCATCTCAGAAAGCTCTCTGGCCTCCGATTGTCTTAAGCCATAGCTATAGTAATGAAGTAGTCTGTTGAGCTGAGGTAATTCTCTAAACACCTCAGCGCATCCAAACAAAATATTTTCTCTTTAATACCCAGGTAGGGGAGACCAAAGCAGGATGTTTCCTTTCTAGCATGATCAGGAATCACACATATTTTTAGTGCTTCGAAGAAAACAAAGCCCATGATTCACCTAAAGAGTGATTAAAAAGAGATTTTTCTCAAAGTTGAAGGAAATAATGAGAGGATTAAATTGTCCCCAATATACTCTTGAGCATCCTGTAAGTACAAAGTTTCTTCAATCTAAATATGTTTATATATTTTTTTTCCTGATTACCAAAATAATACATATGTATGGCAGAAAATTAGGAAAGTATAGGAAAGCACATGTTAAAATTTAAATCAATCATAATCCAGTAAATCAGAGAATATATTCCAGTCCTTTCTGTGCATATACATTTGTCATTCCTGGGGATTTTATTGTTGTTGTTTTTTATAAAAATAGAAGCATATTGTATATACTATTTGTGTCCTGTTGATTCCACTTAATTATGTATCTTAAATAGTTTCCCATGACATAATTTTTCTTCCACAAGATAATTTTAATGGTAATGTAGTATTTACTGTTGGATACTTAAGTTGTTTCTAATTTTCTCTACTGGAAATAACATTGGTGGTAAAAGTCCTGGTGCTTAAATCTCTTTGTGTATCTTTACTTATCCCTCCCTTAAAATTAATCCATTGAGGTGGACAAAGCCAGAGAATATTAATGTTTTTAATATTGATTTATATTAACAAATTGTCCATGAAAAATTGTACACATTTGTAATGTGTGCAGTATTCCTGCACCTTTGCCAATGGTGGGCATTTCCTGTTTTTCCAATTGAATAGATAAAATTAAGAGCTTATTGCTTTCATTGGTATTTTTTTGTTTACTAGTAAGATTCACCAATTTATTATATGCTTTTTGGACATTTGCCTAAATATTTAAAGCCTATATCCTTTTTTTATATCATGGTATTTATCTTTTTCCTATTAGTTTGGAATTTTTTGGGGGGGGGGGACAGAGTATTGTTCTGTCTCCCTACACTAGACTGTAATAGTGTCATCATAGCTCACAGCAACCTCAAACTCCTGGGTTCAAGCAATCCTCCTGCCTCAGCC
>NW_012153507.1:3973440-3975695 GCF_000956105.1 Propithecus coquereli
TTTTTTAGAGATGGGGTCTCACACTGTAGCCCAGGCTAGAATACAGTGGAACCATCATAGCTCACTATAGTCTCAACCTTCTGGTCTACCAGGGTTCAGCAATTATTATGATCGTTATGTTTATTTTTATCCTCTAAGAAAAATGTGGGGGCTAGCAACCACCCCTGGTTTAAGAATTGTCATTTTATCCCTAGAGCCAAGTGCATTTCTTTAAAAGAAATTTCAAATTTGTATAACCCTCATGGAATGATATCGCCTCAGAGGTGCCAAAGATTTCAAATGTTATCTAGGCCAATCCTCTATCAAACGCACCCTTTTCTCCTCTCCCGCCCCTACATCCAAATCTTGGTGCTCTCTCCTCCACACCTCCCACTTCTCTCCTCATTCCTCTACCTCCACTGTCCCCACCTAGTCCGGGCACTACCACATCTTGCATGGGCCGCTGCAAAAGTCTCCTGCTGGACTCTACACACCCTAGACTTGCTAGTCGCCGATCCACTATCTACACTTTAGCTAGAGTGATCTTTTTAAATGCAAATACTAACATGTCACTCTGTTTCTTAAAACCTTAAGTCGGTTCCCCAATGCCCTTAGAAAAAGACCCAAAATCTCTACTATGCCCCACAAGACCCACATGATCTGGTCCCTGCCCATCTGTCCAGCCACAGTCTGCACTACTCTTGTTTTCTCCGTTCCAGCCAATCTGGACTTCTTTAAATGTACCACACTCCTTCTCTCCTTTAGGGCTTCTCACATTTCTGACAAGCTATTCCCTCTGCCTGAAATATTCTCAGCCCTCGTCACACCAACCATCCTTTGGATTTCAGCAGAAACACCACTTTCTCAAAAATGCTTAATTAATCCCCCAGACAAGATCTGGTCTCCCTATTTTCAATTTCCAATGCATCATATTTTTCTTTTGGTAATTAACTGTGCAATATTCATCTTCTTTCCTTAAGGAGAAAGACAGGAATTATATCTATTTTATTCACTTCTATATCTTTACCACCAAACATAGTGTCTTACACATAGTAGGTACTCAATAAATTGGTGCTGAATAAATTGATGAATGCAGAACTTTCTGCTACAGTTATGTACTGTTCTGTTGTGGACCATGTACAACCCTTGAAAAGCCTTAAAATTTTACCATATTGATCCAAATTTATATGAAATTTTAGAAGTGATCACTGACTATGTAAGCTAGGATGCCCTTATAATAAACCTTGAAAACAAATTTAAGAACTTATTCAGTAGCAAGTATAATTAAAACACAAAAGTATATTGTATCTGTTGGATTGCCAGAGATTGAAAATGCAGATACTATTTCATGTTGATAAAAGTATAGGGAAGCAAGCCCTGTCAGTCATTATCAGTGGGAATATAAATTTACACAGCCTTTTGGTGGGAGTCACTTGACATTATATACTAATATTTAAAATGTACATACCTTTTGATACAGCAGTTCCACTAGTAGGAATTTATCCTTCAAATATCAGTGTACAAAATACAAAATGTATTACTAAATTGTTCATAATAGCAAAAAGCTAAAACAAGCCAGATATCCATGAAAGGGGGTTTGGTTAAATAAAATATGGTACATCAATCAATTAAATCCTATTGCATTTTTTAAAAGAATAAAACAGGTCTATACATACTTATAAGGAAAATATCCCATATATTTTCTAATACAAAAGTAATAAGTCCAATAGTAGATAAAATTTTGTAAAATAAACATTGGCCATGCATGGGGAAAAACCTAGAAAACATGTACTAAATTAGAGGATCGTAGATGGTTTTCCTTTCTTACATATTAAATTTACGTATTGTTTTAATTTTTTATATCAATGTATATTAGTTTTAGAATCAGATAAATCTATAACTTTTTTTAAAGAAATTTAGAGGCTATGTTATCCAATTTCTTTATTTTATTGTTGAAGAAACTGGAGCCCAGAGAGTCACACAAGGAATGATTTCTCTCTTACACAGTATTTACTTTTTTCTCTGTCCTCGAACTTTTTTCTTCTTTGGGTAGCTTGCCTTCTCTGGCTGGGAGGTAGACATCTATTCTCATTTAATCTATCTAGGGTGTGGCCTGAACATTAGGATTTTTAAAAGCTCCCTACATGATTCCGAGGTTTAGCACCTAAGTTTGAAAACCACTGTTCCATACAGTATGTACTTAATAAGTAGGACTTACATAATTATAAATTTTGATGAGAGCTCAGATGATTGTGATCATATTTAACACATAACAT
>NW_012153507.1:3975885-3978615 GCF_000956105.1 Propithecus coquereli
TCAAAAAAAAAAAAAAAGACAGTTGCCCTTGCATATTTACTGCAGCACAATTCACGATCGTGAAGATATGGAGCAGTTCTTCAATAATTCAGAGTAAGAGAAATCTCTGTGGTCTGGAATGGCCATGGGGATGCCTAGGTAGAAGGTAACTAATCCAAGGCAGGATGGGTTTCTTTTTAATTTGTGAAGAAATGGGCAGACAACATTCCCAACATTCCCACTACACCCAGAATCTCAGCAGAGGGATGTGCCTTAGGAGCTCAGAACCGTGAGACCTGCTGTATCTGAGTAGGGCCCAGAGATGAGTTGTGCAAGATATGATTTAAAAGACAGGTTGAGGACAAACTGTGGGGGCCTGAAATGCCAGACTATGGGGTTCAAATTCCCATCCAGGTGTGAGCAGCTAGCATGATCCTTTGCTCGGGTCTGTCACAGAGATTAGCAGTTAAGAGCCCGGCCTTGGTTTCTCAGCTTTTAAAACAGGAATAATAACAGTACCTACCTTACAGTATTGATCCAAGAATGCAATAACTATACAGCTTAAAACAGGACCTGGCAAATAAGTTCTAGGTACAAGTTAGTTATTATTTTATAATTTTGGATAATACTCCATTATTCTTGCTGAGGGGTTATATGACCTTTGAGTATAGCTAGACAGACATATTTAATTATTTGTCTGGATGTTTAGGCTAAAATAGGAATAACCCTCTTTGCCCACGACAGTGGAGACCTGTTTCCTGACGGTGCAGTACTCCACACTGAAAGAAGGCACTGCGCAGAATAAAGGGCCTGGAATCTGCGCTCCCGGGAGCACGTCCCCGAGTGCGAAGCCTGTTTCTTCCGCAGCCTTCCCCTGGCATCTGGGAACCCAGAGTCTTGCCCATTAGAGCGCCAGAAACAGTGATTAAGAAGGACATCTTCTGAAACAAATCGGAAACTTTTTTTAAAGGGAGAAAAAGGCTGAACTTCCACAGTATAAATATTACTAGATGGCCTCGGGCTCAGATGCCATTCACAAACTGCTCAACCTGCGCGCTCGCAATTTATGACATTTAACAGAGCCCCTGGAGAGAACTTCAGTCCTGCCTGCACTCCAGAGCCAAATATTAGCCTCCTTGTGTTAATGAGGCCGAGGCAGGCAAGAGGGAGAAAGGGGCTCATTGGAGTGATTCTGCTTGTTAACTCTCAGCCCTCTTCGCTCTCTCCCTTCTGCCCTCCAGAGAGCCCTGCCTGGCTCTAGAAAGAAAGAGCTGGAAGCTTTCAGGACAAGGATTCAGTGTGTCCCCCTCATCAAGCACCAGTGCTGGAACCGTACCATGGCTGGTCACCCCAAGCGTCACGCCTGCACAGCCCCTGGGCCCCAGGGCAGCGCTGGGAGGGGAGAACAGGAAGACACACAGGGAGGAGGCTGGGCACTGTGGAGGCCAGCAGGGCCCTGGGCCTCCCCCAGACCTGCCTCCACTATCCTCTCTCGTTGCAGCCCCTAAACAGGTGTAGTTCTGCTGAAACAATCTGCAGGCCCCCAGCAAGGGAGGGTCTCTACTTCTACGCAAGATAGTTCAGCCAAGGCCCTCCGCTGGACGGGAGGCTATTCATTTGAATCGTCCCACCTCCTTCCCCTCGGCAGGCCTGAGCATCTCTTGGGCAGGGCAATTATGCTCTCTAAGCCTAGGGCTGCCAGATTCAGCAAAAATGAATTATTTTTAATATAAGTATGTCCCATGCAATATTTGAGACATACTTATACTAAAAAATTACTCTTTGTTCATTTGAAATTCAAATTCGATTGGGCATCCGGCATTCTGGCCACCCTGTAAGGCCTCAGTTTCTTCATTTCTAAATGGAATATTAAACTAGATCAGTGATTTCCAAACTGTTTAAAGTCAAAGTTCTTCCATCAAAAGAATCCTTACTCAGAAGCACAGTATGTGGAATAGATCAGAACAAAGCTGCCCTGGTTGAGGCAGGTTTGGGCAACCAGAGCCCTCTTCTACCCTTGGCTGGACACAGGTCTGCCCTGGGTTCTGTTTCAAAACACAGGAATATGTAATCTCTACAGTCTCATCTGTCTCCACCAGTCTAGGCTTCCAGTGGCCTTCACAAGTGAAGACCCTGCACAACTTCACACATTCATGTCTGTTTGCCCTGCCACTAGAATTCTTCACATGTACACTGTCATGGGAGGTGACTGCTCCAGGTCGTAAACCCATGGCTAAGGCAGCTCCTCTGCAGACTCATGCCACGGAGATGAAGTGCCTGGGAGATGGCCCAGCGAGGCTGTATGTGACAATGGAGAGAGCCAGGGGCTCCAACACCAACACACCACTCTTTAGCTGGGTGACCTCGGGACTTAGCCTCTCTGAATATCAGTTTCTTGATCCTAAGGTTATTGTCATAAGAATTAAGACAATGTACATAAAAGATCTTTATGAGTGAAAGAAGCCAAACCCCTTTGTTCCCCCCAAAAGAGAGTACATTATTATATGATTCCACTTATATAAAATTCAAAATAGCAAACAAATCTATAGTCACAAAAAAACAGATCAGTGGTTTTTGGAGATGGGGTGGGGAGGGGAGAGTGAGAGGGAGAGATTACGAAGGGGCACAGGGAAACTTTGGAGAGTTATGAATGTGTGCACTGTCTTGACTGTGGTGATGGTCTCATGGTTGTATACATATATCAAAACATATCAAATTGTAGTCTTTAAATATGTGCAGTTTACTGAATGT
>NW_012153507.1:3978665-3981144 GCF_000956105.1 Propithecus coquereli
TTCTTAGCTCATGGGCAGTACAAAAACAGGCAGTGAGCCAGACTGGGCCCATGAGCATTAGTTTGCCAACCCCTAATGCAGGGTGAATGCCTGGTTCGTACAGATCTGCTAGAAAAGCCTAAGGAAAAGCACATGGTTTGATTTGTGAGCAGAGGGGTGTGTACCACTTCCAAGTGGGATCTTTAGAAGCCGGGACATGGCTCCACCATATTATCGTTTGCCTCATTCCTAGCAGCGACCCCTGCTGGTCAGCCTGGACCCCAGAGTGAAGACAAGTAAAGCGGGGCCACAGCCAACCTATGATGAACGTCAAACCAGATTGAGAAAGAAATCTGTAGGGATACAAGCCACCAACACTTTGGGATCACATTGTTACTGTGCATACTTTAGCTTGTGCTGACTGAGACACGTCTGAACAGCTCATTTTGCATTTGTACTTGCTTGGCGCCTAGAAGCACTTCTGTTTAAAAGTCACTTTTTAAGTCATTTGAGCTTAGTTTCTTAATACTACGTACATTCACAAAGTCGTTATGAGGATTAAAATGAGTTTAAGATATGTGAAAGTGCGTCATGAATTGCAAAGCACTATAGAAAGGTTTTTATTAATTTTAATATCAAATAGCCATAAAATAGGACAGATTTTACCAAGTTCTACCACAGAAGTAAAAAGCACCATGGAAAGGGAGGTGCTCAAGATGACTAGAATCACAGAAGTCTTCAAGAGAAAGTGGCCTTTGAACCAGGTATTGAAAGGCCGGCAGGATTCTAGTAGAATCACTCACCTGGCCAGGTAGGGACAGCCCTGCCCCGACACGCTCTTGAATGCCCTTGGTCCCTGCCCTGGTTTGAGGTCCTGAGACTGGTATCTGTTCATTAAATTCTGAGAAAGAAAAAGGAAGTTCTATTTCAGGTAAACAGTGTGCACTAGAAAAAGACTCTGAAATGTTCATTCTGACATCTGATGTGATATTTCAAATTATTTCCTTTCCACCCAGAGTGAAGGCAGCCCAGAGGAGTTAGCTACATAATTGCTCTTTTAACAGTCCTGGCCACCCTTAGCACATTTAATTATTCCATAATTACTCATATTTATGTTCCAATGTGGAAATTATATGTGGATTATCGATCTTTATGATGAATATAAAAGAAAAGCAGTCATAACTCTGTGTCCTCAGAAGGTCTCTCCCCTTGCAGTGAGGACAAACAGCTCTCTTTGGGCAATGGGGAAAGTTGAGGAGCAGCCCAGAGCCCAGAAGTACCACAGCTGCGAACTTAGAGGTCTTGCAAAGGGTGCAGGTACGAAATGCTCACACATTCCAGACTTAGTTTACCTTTGATTTATCTTACCCAGATTCACAAACCACAAATGCTCCCTGAGACACCCAACTGTTTAGTTAGAAAGAGTCTTGCAAAGTTCAGATTTCACGAAAGTAAAAAACACTCCAGCATACTTTTTCTGTTCCTTTCAGTCCCACCTCAGAGCTCATTTTTGCACTATAAAAATAAACCTAAGCTGTAAATCTATTGAGCCGTCCATGACTAGACTCGAAGTCAGTGTTAGCATCACGGTATTTTACCCTTACATTTTCAGCCAGACTCCTAGCATCTCCTGCATCATGGGTCTGCAATTAATGGGAAAGGCAATCAAAGGCAATTAATGGGAAAGTTGCACAAATAACACTGACATACCATAGGCCTATGCATCATGAATCCTGTGGTCACCAAAATAATACCAGAAAGGAAGGGGAAGGCCAGCTCATAGCTGCCACTGCCGCTCACAACACTTGACTTTGTGTTCCTGTAAGAACACAAACTTTCTGCAACTCTAAAATTTTATTATGTGTTTTATGAAATAATTTGAGGAGAGTTGAATTTGTGTAAGACCAGTATTTCACAGGTGAGGAACTGTCTGCTTATATTCAGTATTAAATCTGAGACCTTACCTATCCCAAGAGACCCCAGGAGCATTCCAAGTGCCCATGAAGAGCACCACTGACGTCCCTGGTGGCTTTTTTAAGAATCAGCAAGTGTAAAATAAAGCTCTCAGCCCCTTATTCCTCAGCGTCTCTGACTGAGGGACCATTATGTTCATACAAAGCCTCTTCCTTCCTGGATCTTATAATCCAGTTAGGGAACAAGACAGAGATAAGAAACAGCACTAAACTCAAGTGGCAATACAAGCAATTTCAAGGCTGTACAGGCTCAAACAACCAAAGAGCAGTTCTTTTTTTTTTTTTTTTAATTTCAGAATAGTACAAGGATACAAATGTTTTAGTTTTGTACAGTTTGAGTCAAAGTTCTAGGTGTGCCCATCACCCAGACAGTGTGCACTCTACCCGTTAGGTGTGATTTTACCCATCGCCATCTTATCAAAAAGACAGTTGCTGGCCGGGCGCGGTGGCTCACGCCTGTAATCCTAGCTCTCTGGGAGGCCGAGGCGGGCGGATTGTTTGAGCTCAGGAGTTCGAAACCAGCCTGA